>NC_043706.1:20772409-20876100 GCF_006229205.1 Suricata suricatta | reverse complement strand
AGGAAAGGGTTGTAGGTAACAGAATCAGACAATTTGTGACTGACACTTCCAGTGTCTCTCAATTTAGAAAGAACACATCAAGACCCCAGAGACGAGCTGCTTTCTCAAGGTCACCACTGGCTAGTGGCCACGGTGGACTACACCCTAATCCCAAGGCTGGCATACCATACTCTCTTTGTTCAGCCTGACAAAAACCGCCAATGATACTGGGTTGTCACCAGAAATACCTCTGAACGCAATCCCACGGAAGAGTGACAAATGAAAACTGGCCCGCATCTTCTCATACTTCATTTAAACCTTGCGGTTTCCACAGGACAAGTGCGAGCTAGAAACGGGCAAACAAGATGCAGAACTCACAGTCTAGCAGAGACAGACCACCATGGTGATAAACTGACACAGGTACTACCACAGACGTCTACACAAGGGCTGTCCTTCACGTTCTCTAGAGGATACGGAATTTTTCTAAGGCTCCATTTTGCCCACTAAGCAAAATCCCTACTTGAACAGATAGAAGACACAAGCCTAACCTATAGTCCCAGTTTTGTGTACTTATATAACCCAAGGACGAATACAGTTGACCCCTGAAAGCAAGGTTTGGGATGCCAATTCCCATGGATTCGAAAATTCATATATAACTTTTGAGTAATTCTAAAACCTGAATTCCAAACTATGTCCCAAAACTTAACTACTAATTTAAGGCTACTGCTGGGGCGCCTGAGTGGCTCAGTCGGTTAAGCCTCCGACTTCGGCTCAGGTCAGATCTCATGTTCCTGGGTTCGAGCCCTGCATCAGGCTCTGTGCTGACAGCTCAGAGCCTGGAGCCTGCTTCCTGTCCTGTGTCTTCTTCTCTCTCTGCCCCTCCCTCTCTCATGCTGTGTGTCTCTCTGTATCAAAAATAAATAAAACATTAAAAAAAAAAGTTAAGGCTACTGCTGACCAGAACTCTTACCAATAATACAATTAACATATTTGTATATTACATGTATCATAAACTATATCCCTGTAATAAAGCTTTAGAAAAAAGGTAAGAAGATCGTAAGAGGAGGAGCGCCTGGGTGGCTCAGTTGGTTAAGCGGCCAACTTCAGCTCATGATCTCATGGCTCACGGATTCAAGCCTGAGCGTCAGGCTTGTGCTGAGAGCTCAGAGTCTGGAGTCTTCTTTGGATTCTGTCTCCTCTCTGCCCCTCCTCCACTATTGCATGTACGTGCTCGCTCTCTCAAAAATAAAACATTAAAAAATTTTTAAAAAGAAAATCACAAGAGGAAATACATCTACAGCACTATTTATTGAAAAAATCCACATATAGTGGGGCCTGCGTTTCAAACTCATTGTTCAAAGGCCAACTGTACTTCGCTTTTGCTTTTGTTGAGAGTACATGCATGCAAGTGGGGGAGGTGCAGAGAGAATCCTAAGTAAGCTCCACTGTCCAGCGAGGGGCCTGACACAGTGGCTCAGTGTCACAACTGTGAGACCATGATATGAGCCGAAATCAAGAGACACTGAACTAACTGAACCACACAGGTGCCCCTCATTCTCATCTCTTTACACAGATGAACCTTCGACCCATTAAAAACCTGAAAACCCAGACAAATCTATCTTAAAACCTTTTTTAAGATTGTGATTTTGTTAATCGGGTACATTTAAGAGGTGTCATTACTGAGATTAAATAGGGTACTGTGAATAACTTAATTATTACATAAAAAACTTCAAAAACATCACAAACTAACTATAGTCTGATTTGTAACAGCTGAGAAGACCCTAGGGTTGAGTGGCATTTATATACTATTGTATAGTACAAGTATAGATATAATATATTCAGCATTTGGTTTTTTGGAAGTTTCTGTTGCTGAATCTGCACAAATGCTTGGTTTTATAAAATTTCCATCTTTTTTTTTTTAATGTTTATTTTTGAGGAAGAGAGAGACAAAAGTGTGAAGGGGGAAGGGGCAGAGAGCGACACACAGAATCCAAAGCAGGCTCACTCCAGGCTCTGCGCTGTTAGCAGAGCTCGATGCGGGGCTGGAACTCACAAACCATGAGATTGTGACCTAAGCTGATGTCAGTCACTTAACCAACTGAGCCATCCAGGTGCTCCTATAAAATTTCCATCTTAAACATGGGTCAGGGGAAAGAATGTGGGAGTTTCAAAAAAAAAAAAAAAAAAAGCTCTGAATCTGAATTCAGTACTTAACACCTTGAGCAAGCTACCTAAATTCGGGTTTTGGTTTTTCCCATCTGTAAGATGAGAATCACCTTTCCTGAGGGAGTTGTTCTGAAGGTGTATTAGATGAATGGAAAGGCCCAAGAGAACAATCCATTGCTGATGTTTAACAAATAAATTCCTCTCCTACTGCCTTAAAATGCAGCTACATTAAATGGCACCTGAACCTGAGGTGTAGTCCCAAATAATTCCAAAACATTAAAAAGGGAAAACTCCAGAACTTCAAAGTCCAGGCTTTTGTATAAATGAAAGAATAAAATCCTATGAATACTAACTGGTAAAGTTTGTAAGAGCCCCTAAAGAGGCGGTTTAGATGTCTGGCGGTCAGGGAAGGTTCCTTCTTCCTTTCTAATATCCCATTGCACTTATGTTACGAGTAAGGGCTTGACATGGCAGCTTGCCCTTCACTAAGGTGGAGATGTTCCAAGTAGGATTTTATTTAGTAAAATCAAAGCAAATGTACTGATTTTAGTAAGTGATGCAGTCCAAAAGTGTGACAATACTTCAAGTGTATCTGAAGTAAAATCTGAAGATTTAAGTTTTTAAATTTAAGCTAACATCTAATTTTGGAACCAAAATGAAGACTGAAAAACCAAGGATCATAACCTACCAAAATACTGGTGAGAGATGAGGTGTATTGCCAAGTTCAAGGTTAAAAAAAATTTTTTTTTGCATTATTTAAATGCACTAACCAAGTACTTTTTTTCTTCCACAAAAGATGAATGCTATAGGAGAGGTTTGCATAGTATATTTACCTACTACTGTACCTCCAAAAGGACAGTCATTAAAGATTTCAATGTCACATTTTCACCATTAAGTCCTCCTCAACAGAGGCAAATACAAGTACAGACTGATGCACTACAATTACATTTTTAAGGTGGTGGCCTTTTTAATGTTTTAAGACCCAAACTGGCCTTTTCCTCCTATCATATAAGCTTTCTAAAGCTTATACGAAATTAGAAACTTCACTACCATCTGGCAGCCCCCGTTCCTCTTCTGAGTTCTACCCTCCTCAGGACCCAGCAGGCCCCATCCCGCCCCGCCCCTCCTCAGACAGCACCTCGGAGGGTCCAGAGGGCAGGGGGGCCTTAGCAGTCACTGTGTGAGACCATGAAATGAATGAATGAAGCTATACAACCAAAGCGAGATCCATGCTTTATGAACACATTATTCTCACATGTCTGGGTAACAGGTTTGATACACAAGATTCTTGGTTCATTTTACAGATTCCAAAACCAATTTGCTCAAAAGGTGAATTCTGAAACCATGGTTGGTGTAGCAAATGATATATCAAAACAAACTTTAAAAACTTCATCCAAATATTTACATTTAAAAAAGACATTTAAAAAATAGGCTACTTATTAAGTGTGCTTGAACAAACCATGTGTGGAATTGAATTCCATTCATTATGGAGTTAGTTTCTGCTAAACACATACTGATACTATAGAAGACCCCTGACAGCTGAGGAGTTAAAGGTTTTCAACTGTTCCCAGTCTATGCTAAAAAACGAAACATGACAAATGATTTCTGACGCACTGATCGGGACCTCAGCAGTGGAAAGGCTAGTACGTAAGGCAAATTACCAGGAGGCCGAAGGGCTGGCATCTGTAACCCTATGTGGCTTTGCCACTGCCTAAGTATCACCAAGTAGTCAATAAAACTCTCTAGAAGCCATTTAAATTTTGTAATTACACCTCACTGCATTATGTTCTAGTAGTTTCACAAACTTAGAAATTCACAAAACGACTGAGAAGGTGGAGGTCTCCTATCTTACATTAAACAAAAAACATGCGGTTTTTACAGCTCATAGAGCTTTTTCAAAATTAGCTATTGATCATACAGCCCAATTAAAAACTCAAACACTTTATATTACAGGTATAGAAAGTTTATAGTTCAGCAACGCCAATATAGATAATTTGACACCTTAGCCCCTACTTGCAAAGTGATTACAACTATACAGAAACTTCTATTCTATTCTGGCTTTGGCTCAGATGTTTAAATACTTAAAGAACCTGGAAAGATTTCTGTCTGTGTGTCTTGTTTTGCTGTTGTTTTGCATGGATGTCAGTGGGGATTATAATGAAGAGGGGAGGGAGGAGTAATAAAGACAGATCAGGAATTAAACAGTCCCTAGAATTTCATTTACCATTTCTTTATGAAATACATGTGGGAGATTATGGCTTACAGACAGAGGGGGAAAAGCCTCTTATTCGCTCGTCTATTTTACTTTTTACCCTTTTTCTAGTATGACAATAATGCCAAACTCAATTTACGACCTATGACAAGAATGACTCATAGGATTTTATGAGGTCCAATTTAATTTTGGTTGAGATATTAAGTGCTTAAAATTTTGGAATTCTTTAGATTAACTAAAAAAAAAAAATGCTTCTGAACAACCAAAATACCCAAAAGGTTAGATAAAAACCAACTGGTTAACTACTTAAAAAAATATGCAACTTTTTTTTTTTTTTAACAGATTAGTATTACTTGGAATACATCTCTATCCCTATATACTGACTTTTTGCTTAGTCTGTAGACCAAGGCAATTTTTCTAAAAGCAAGATGCTTCTAACTAAGGGGGGTAGTGATCTCTTAAAAAAACAAAGGTCTAGAATCACCGCAGAGCTACCCCTTGGGTCAGAAATAAAACAATGGAGAACACAACTCAGTTCCCACAAATGTACCATTTTTTTTTTTGTAAAAAAACAAAAACAAAAAGAAGGTGGGGCTGGCTTTATGTATCAAAATCAGCAGAATTCTCATGCTTCACAATTTTGTTGCTAGAAATCCCCAAATTCCTTGGACTCATTTGGGAAGTTTTCTGAAGGTGCGCATTATAGTAAACAGCAGCAAAAATACCAAAACAATTCTATTGCTAAAAAGCAGCTACTCCTGTGTGTGCCTTTAGAATACGAGTTGTAAAACAGCAACAAGAACAACACAGTAATTTGTGCCATCATTTGGGATTTGAGCAATTCTAAAAAACAAATTGTTTCCTTTAAAACAGTCTAAGGCAGGACATCTATAATCATATTGGACACATACTCACTGAGTTTTGGGGGGAAATATCAGAAAATGTCAAAAAGAGACAAGGGCATTATGATCAGTATTCTAAAGGCATGCTTCAGGTAGTTCAACAATGTTTCTGGTAAGACCAACTGCTCACACACATACACACGCACACATAGATTTTAATGGCTTAAAAAAACCCAAATATGTTACTTTAGAAAAATGAATGCAGTGCATTTTCCGTAATATTATCGCCACAGACTCTGATTGCTCAGTCCACACATAAGTAGTAGTTGCCTTCTATGGTGATATGGCTTCTCTGCACTAATTCCCATCAGGCCGAAAAACATTAGGGCAGGTTAAGTAAAGACTGAATTGTTGCACAAAGGAACATTTACTCATCAGATCCCACTGATCTCTTCTGTGCCCGTTTCCTGGGCAACCGTCTTGGTGAAGCTTTATCTGGAAGAAAAGAGAAAGTTTTTAACATGCTTATTGGAAATATGATGGATTCAAAAGACCTTTAAAAAGCATGTTCCTTCAACTTTACCACTAAGTTAAAAAACACACACACACACAAAACACACATGCAAAAACACCCTAGTAATAAATGCTTCTTATCTAGTATAGGTTTTTAAACGAATCTTGAAAATAATCCTTCAAGAGGTAACTCAATTACAACAAAGCTTTGCGCAATGAGGATGGGAAGAGACCTAATCTTGGTTACTAGAATACTGAAGTCACCAAGCAGAATCTTCTTAAACTCTACAGTGAATATGCTTATACACGCATAAGTAAGTACATTAGAAGTGGTATAAGACTTTAGAAGTAGTATAAGACGTATCGAATTTGCAACTCAGAAACATTTATATTGGTAACTAATGTTTATAAATGCAGCCATGCAGTTTGCATAATTTTCGGCAATTTCATACATTTTCCTGGAAAAAGCAGCAGGTTAAAGGAAATTTTTAGACAGAAGATCAATACCAAAACCATATTGCACACATAAGCATTATCTTGGTACTTTTTCCTCTTTGTCCCCTTTTTTACAATGCTATTTTGAGAGGTGTGCACATAGGGGAGGGGCAGAGAGAGAGGGAGAGAGAAAATCCCAAGCAGGCTTTGCACTGCCAGCACAGAGCCCGATGCAGGGCTAGAACTCATGAACTGGGAGATCATGACCTGAACCAAAATCCAGAGTTGGAGGCTTAACTGACTGAGCCACCCAGGCACCTCTCTCTTACATGACATTCTTAGTGGGGTCTATTAGACAAAAGCTAAACTGGTGGTGAGTCTCTGTGTCTAACTAGCAAGTGTCACTTGTTTCTTTAAAAAGGCTGTTTTCTCTCTGACCACTATCCTTTTTATTTTCTAGGAGCCCTTTACGTATTAGGAAGATAAGCTCTTTGTGGAATAAGTTACAAATTATAATTATTTTTCTAGCTTAAACTACTACCTTTATGTAACTGACCCATTACTAGATGAGAGAGAGGGAGAGAGAGAGAGAATATGAATGGGAGGGAGGGAGGAAGACAGAGAATCCAAAACAGGCTCCAGACTGAGTTGTCACCATAGAGCTGGATATGAGCCTCGAAGCCATGAACCATGAGATCATGACCGGAGCCCAAGTCAGACACTTAACAAACTGAGCCACCCAGGTGCCCCTAGATAAATTCCAAAATAAACAATATGCTGAGTATGATATTTAAGGATTCAAAAACTACTTTAGAATCCAACAGCCATCTGTGTGAATACAGCTATTGCTATGTAGATGTGACATGGTGATTATTGACTTCCAACCATTTCAACCACCTGCAGGAGGGTTTTAAATATAAGACGACAGAAAAAAGTACCTCAGAGGAACTGCAGTGCCTGTTTCAACACACAACAATTCAACTCCAGTACAGTAGCCAACTCAGCTTAATGGAGTCTAAAGTCTAAAGACCTCCATCACCTGCCTAGCACATCAACGTTAAGCAGCAAATAAATGAAGGGGTGCCTGGGTGGCTCAGTCGGTTAAGCATCTGATTTCAGCTCAGGTCATAATCAAACCATTCATGGGTTTAAGCCCCGTGTTGGGCTGTGCTGACAGCTCAGGGCCTGGAGCCTGCTTTGGATTCTGTGTCTCCCTCTCTGCCCCTCCCCCACCTGCATTCCGTCTCTCAAAAAATAAACACTAAAACTTTTTTAAACTTAAAAAAGAAGAGGATAAATGAGAAAGAGTAACATAGTGGTCTAGAATCATTCAGTTTTTTGGGGGGAAATGGTTCCAAATACCTCAACGGCCTAGACAGCAGCATTTTACTTCAGTAAAAAATAATAACTGATGTATATAATGATGCTTTTCGGCCATAAAAGAAAAAACAACCCCTCTTACTAACCTCTACCCAAAACCCTAGGAAACTGTTTTTAAAAATGCAACAAAATATTTAAGCTTTTTAAAAATTTTCTTTTTCTAATGTTTTATTTATTTTAATAAAAGAGAGAGAGAGACAGCATGAGCAGGGGAGGGTCAGAGAGAGAGGGAGATACAGAATCCGAAGCAGACTCCAGGCTCTGAGCTGTCAGCAGAGAGCCCAATGCGGGGCTCGAACCTAAGAACCAGCGAGATCATGACCTGAGCCGAAGCTGGACGCTCAACCAAATGAGCCACCCAGGTGCCTCAAAATATTTTAGCTTAGAAACCAACTTGGTAATAAACTATTAAAAAAAAAAAGTAAAGCTTAAACTATATGAAAAAAATCACCTAACTAAAAAAAATAAAACACTGAAATATGTTCATGATATTCAGTAAATAGGCCAAATCTGAAAATGCCCACCCTGCTCTTTATAAAAAAAACTTATTAGTAACAGGGTTCAAATTGTTTAAAACCACACCCCTCCTTCATGTTCTGATGAGATGGAAAGAGAAAAAACTTCTTCCAAACTAATGCTGGCCCCTTTAACTTGCTTGTCCTCACACCACCACTGCCCAAAGGCAACTCCTCCAAGCTTGAGACCTTCGCTTCTGTACACACCTCCTGCTAGAAAATAGGTATTTTCTAGCTCAGTTAACAGGATGGGCCTAGAAATCACATCATCCAGTATCAAGGACATCCCTAAGGTCTAGATTTTTGTTTCAAAGTATCATCCAGGGGTCCTTGGAGAAATAGCTTGCTCCATGACTGGAGTAAAGAAAGTACAAAACGTCTAGATTATCTTGTTGAGCCAACAAGTAACTGTTTCTCAGCCTTTTGGCTAAGATCAGGTGTGAAAGGCAACCACTAGTCAAAATTCCAACAATCTGACCATCAAAAATAATACAGTTGACTAAAATCCACTATGGAAAATGGAGTCTATATATGATAGTCAAAAAGGAGAAAATTAGAAAAAACTCATGTGTCACCATTTGGGTGGCTTTTAAACTAACTCTGAAAATTGGAAAATAAAGGGAAGAATTAAGCATTTATCCTGCTTTTCTAATAGGAATTGTCTTTTAAGGTAACCAAAAAATCCCAGCTGATGAAGGAAAGAAAGCTATACTTTACAAAACTATGGCAGTTAGTTAAAATCAAAGAAATTTCAATTAAAAATCATCACAACTTCTGAAACATTACTGATTCAGGAAAGGATTATCAAATGGTGGATGGTTTAGAGAGCTGGACATCTGTGTGATGTCAAAGTGATACCACACAGATCACTTCTAGGGTGCAAGCAGAAAAGACCTACCGGGTCCTGGTTACATGGAAAGATCATGTGGCTACCACCCTAATCTAGTGCTCAGTTTAGCATCACTCATCAGACACTGTCTCTTGATGTGATACAGGGAGAAGTACTTTTGAGTTACGACATATGCTATCAGCCAAAAATGAATAGCTTAAATCGAATCAAACCCATTAGCCTTCCAAGTTAAAAGAAATTTTAGCTAAGACACAGGAGAGCACAATCTGGAACAAGGGACTTTTTAGAGTCTCGGTGCCTCAGTGTGATGGATGGGTCAGCAGCACTGGCAGCGTTGGGGAGACTGTTTGAAACACCAATATTTAGGGCCCACCCCAGGGCTACCGAGTCCAAACCTGCACCCTAAGTTTCACGTGATCTTGTACACATATTAAAGTTTGAGAAGCTCTGGCCCTGGGCTGACAGAATGGAGTCTGCTTGGGATTCTCTCTCCCTCCCCTGCTCACACGCTTTCTCTTTCTCAAATAAATAAACTTAAAAAAAAATTTTTTTAAATGAAGTTTGAGAAGCCCTTTTCTAGAGAATAAGAGGCCATCTCTTGAGCTGCTATAAATTAAAAAAGACTTAAGAAACAGAACAACCAGGAGCATCTGGTGGCTCAGTCGGTTAAGCATCCGACTTCGGCTCAGGTCATGATCTCGCAGTTTGTGGGCTGGAGCTCTGCGCTGAACTCTGTGCCGACAGCTCGGAGCCCGGAGCTGCTTCGGACTCTGTGTCTCCCTCCCTCTCCGCCCCTCCCCCACTCACACTCTGTCTCTCAAAAATGAACAGAACAACCAGATGCAACGCATCATCCTATACTGGAAAAACCAGCTGTAAAGGTATTTTTGAAACCACTGAAGAAATTTCATCATGATTATTTATAAATAAAATAATTCATAATTCTTTAAATGTGATGTTATTTCTGGCAGGAAAAGGTTCTTTGCAAATTAAGTTTTTTAAAGGTAGTGTGTCACTTTACCTGTGTAGAAAAAAACAGAACCTACACTCTGAAAGGACAAATAACTGGGATGCCCTTGGCTGGCTCAGAAGAACATGTGACTCTTGATTTGAGTAGAGAGTTCAAGCTCCATGTTGGGTGTAGAAATTATTAAAAACAAAACAAAACTAAAACAACAAAAAACAAAACACACACACACACACTTAAACACTAAAAAAATTATTTTTAGACATAAGTAAAAACAGAGAAGGAAGAACACAAGTGACTTTGGTGGTTAAGACGTGGTCCTAAAACAAACTCAGCTGGACAATCAGATTTTGAGTAAGAAAGACAGGTACTAAAAATATTTAGTGACTAACTCTACCCATCGTTTATATTTTTATTAATTTTTTTTCTAATGTTTGTTTATTTTTGAGAGAGAGACAGTACACGCAAGTAGGGGAGGGGCAGAGAGAAAGGCAGACACAGAACCTGAAGCAGGCTTCATGCTCTGAGTTTTCAGCACAGAGCCCGATGCAGGGCTTGAGCTCACAAACCATGAGGTCATGACCTGAGCCGAAGTCAGCTGCTTACTGACTAAGACACCCAGGCGCCCCAACTCTACCCATCTTTAAGTATAAGTCCTCCTGGAAAAGTACGTGAGCTTGAGAATGAGACAAATTGAGCTGTGAATCTTGGCAAGTTACGTTTCCTCAGTAGCAATGTCTCATCAGTAAATAGAGGGACAGCACCTCACCTTGCAGAGTGAATGCCGGGGACAAAGAAGCACTCAATAGTTCAATTCTTTCCTGCAACAAGGTCTCCCTAGGTTCTAATACAGTCCTCTTCCCTAACTTACAGTTGTCCATATAACTCCTTCTAGCACATATCACATACTCTCATACCTATGCTTTATTTTCCAGTAGAAATGTAAACTTCTGAAAAAACGGTAATATTCTTTTTAACATACCACTCAGGACCTAGCATTGTATTATGAAAGACTAAATACCTGACACTTGCTGATGAAAAGACAATTATAAATGATGTAAAGTGTAATCATTCTCAGCTTTAAAGTTCGTGAATAATAATGTCAGGCAGAAAGATGTTATAAAACCAACTCTCCCAATCTATTTGTCATGAAAGAATTCTTTTGGAGGGGTGGCTCCATAGCTGTTACAGTGACTTTAAATTATACTTTTCATACTTTTCATATTAGATTCAGCTAATTCCATGTAAGACACTTAAGTAATTCTGATATATTATAAAGATACCACAGTCTACCAAACAACCCAATTCCATTTTTCCATAACGAACGTCAGGATAATAGGGAATATTTGTCCTTAAAGAGAAAATACTAAAGACTTATTTAAAGATATATTATTTCATAGGACCTCAGCTACCACCTACGCTGTTATGTCCAAAGTTTTCAAATCTTTTTTCTAAGACTTTATTTTTAAATTTATTCATTTTTGAGAGATAAAGTGTGCACGCATGAGTGGGAGAGGAGTGGAGAGGGAGAATCCCAAGCAGGCTCAGCACTCTTGGAGGTGAGCCTGTTGCAGGGCGTGAACTCACAAACATGAGATCATGACCTGAGCACAAATCAAGAGTATGATGCTTAACTGACTGAGTCACCCAGGCACCCCTCTTAAGATTAAAAAAATTTTTAACATTTATTCATTTTTGACAGGGAGAGAGGGAGACAGAGTGTGAGCAGGGAAGGGGAAGAAAGAGAGGGAGACACAGAATCCGAAGCAGGTTCAGGCTCTGAGCTGTCAGCACAGAGCCTGACACAGGGCTCAAATCCACAAACCATGAGATCATGACCTGAGCCAAAGTTGGACACTTAACCAACTGAGCCACCCAGGGGCCCCAACCCTCTTAAGAATGTTAAGTAATCTCTACACCCAACATGGGGCTCAAACTTACAGCCCTGAGATCAAGAGCTGCATGCTCCGCCTACTGAGCCAGCCGGGTGCCCCATCAATGTCTCCAAATCTTGATTCACCTGTGCTCTAAATACAACTTCCAAATAGTGTACTGGATATTCTTTTTTTTAAAAGAAAAAAATTTTTTTAATTTATTTTGAGAGAGAGAGAGAGATAGCACAAGCAGAGGAGGGTCAGAGAGAGGGAGACACAGAATCTGTCTCTGTCAGCACAAAGCCTGATGCGGGGCTTGAACCCACGAACCGTGAGATCATGACCTGAGCAAAAGCCGGACACCCAACCAACTGAGCCACCCAGGTGCCCCTGTACTGGATATTCTTATCTGGACTCTAATGCTCAACAGATCTAGTTCCAACTCACCTCCCCTCGTGCATGTACGCTTCCTATATTCTCTAACATTAACGGGAGCATCTTCCACCCAGATGCCTAAAACTCAAAAGTACCTTTCACTCCTTCCTCTCTAAAACATCCAAAAAGTCACCCAAAGCCCAATGCCCTCCAATTCTGAAATATCTTTCAAGTTTCTTTTACTCCACATCACCACTGCCTTAGCTTAGGCCCTAAGATTTCTCAGATGTTTTACTAAATTCATCTAATTGGTATCCCTACTTCTAGTAGTTCCTGATTGCTAGAGTACACACCATAAAATGACTATAATTTCCTTTAAAAATATGTTTGTCTGCTTCAAAGTATCTGATGGCTGCCTTTTACCAAGAAGGAAAGCCAAGTCCTCAGCATAGCACATAAAACTTTGAATATTCTTTCTCGTCTAACTTCTCAAGACACTGGTTGGTCAAAAGTCAACTTTTATGAATGATTCTCCTACTCTCCCCTAGAGAATAAAAGCTCCTCCTATGCTGTTATTACTTTGTACCCGCTTATAGTAAAGCACCTACCATACTGTAATTATGTTTCAATAGTGAAAGTTCCCTGAAAGTAATACACATGAAAACAATTCAATTTGTAAACCCAGAAAGGACACAAATAGCCCATTCACAAAAAATTAGTAAGTGGCTATACATGTGTAAAGAAGTCAAATCTTACTTTTAATTGTCAATGAAAAACAATGACCCCATTTTGTATCATACTGTCAGATTAAAACAGTTGATAAGAATACCTGACAAAGACTAGTGAGTGGAAAAGAAACAGGCAAAGTTGTACATTGTTGAGAACATAAACAGACATTACCTTTTGGGAGGGAAGGAGCTTTTTTCATAAAAAAAATATGTACATAATCTTAGAACTATTCTACTTTTAAGGAATTATCTATCCCAGATTGGGGGCGGGGGTGAGAGGAGAGAAGGGGGTCAAAAGGCATAAACTTCCAGCTATAAGTTATGGGCGTGTAACAGATACCATGGTGTCTGTAGTTATTAATACTATACTGTATATTTAAACGTCTTAAAAGTCCTTGTCACAAAAAGATTTTTAACTGTGTGGAAATAGTAACAAGGCTTACTGTGGTGATCATTTTACAACCACAACTGATACACATATTGAATCACTACATTGTACATCTGAATCTAATATAATGTTATATGTCAATTACCTCAATTAAAAATTAGATATTGTCCCATACATTTTTATATAAAAATATTCATTATAGTTTAATTTAAGAGTGAAATTCTGGAATTAAACATCCTTCAGAAAACAAGTTTAACTTATCATGACACATTTATATAAAGAAATACTATCTAATTATTAAAAACAATGAGGTAAATAAGTAACTATCATTAAAAAAAAATCCAACATCTGAAAACTTGGGATTCTAGTACAGCGTATGCAGCATTATGCCATTTGTGTAAAATATTCACAGAAACAGTACCCATATGTACTGGCAAATGTACAGAAAATACTTAGAATAACATACAAACACCAATTATTTGTAGAAAAAGAAATTAGTGGAGCAAGTAATATCTGTTTTTCACTTCTGTACTATTTATTACTTTTTTTTTAATTTCTCAAGTTTATTTATTTTGAAAGAGTGCTAGCAGGGTAGGGGCACGGGGGTAGGGAGAGAAAGAATCCCAAATAGGTTCCACACTGCAGAGCCTAATGGAGGACTCAAGTCCACCAACTGTGAGATCAAGACCAGAGCAGAAATCAAGTGTCAGATATGTAATCAACTGAACTACCCCTATTATTGTTCTTAATATGAAGCCATAGTGCTTTTAAAATAAATGTGTTTAAATAATCCATTTACAGCTGGAGAAAAAATGTTCTATAAAAATTAGTATTTTAATTGCATCTGTAATAAAGCTGAAATATGTTAGGTAAACTACCAAGCAATATTTTAGGTTTATTCTTTCAAACTATGGTGGGTAGTTAGTACTTTTTCAAATAAATACACTGCTATAAAACTGTTCCATTACTCATTAAATGTACTGTATTCATATACAATGCAGCCCCCCAATACTATATATAGCAAACACAATTAAAAAAATTAATTGCCTCACCTCTTCTACTCTGCACTGAAGCAACAGAAAAAAGAGATAGGAAAAGATTAGGAATATAAAGAATTCACACATTTGTAGATAAAACTGCAGATATGGAAACATTTCTAAATTAAAGCATAAAAATATTACTCAGAAAAAAATTTTCAAGTGTTTATTAATCATGTTATACTAAAATCTATACAAGTAATGGAAAAGATGAGTGTTAACTAGAAATGACCAAGTGTTTTTAAATCCAAGATGCTTAATTCAATGTCCATTTAAGAGAAAAATTTTCCAGCCATGTTTATAAGAGTACTTACTGATTTGATTCAAAGTTTCCTGAGGAATCCAACTCATGTCAACATCATTCTGACTTGACGTACCCATTTCTACTTTCTGTATGGGTCTCTTGCGCTAAAAAACATAAAAACATCATTTTAAAGGAGTTCTATTATGTTTACTATAATTTTTAAAAGACCCATTAAGCTACTAATTATATATCTTAAATATATCCTCTTCTAGTTTTAAAAGCTTAGTCCTACTTAAGTATTTTATTATTTAAAAGAAAAACCATGTCTAACACTATTTATAAAGAATAAATGATAAGGGGGGGCCCCTGGGTGGCTGCTTGGCTAAGTGTTTGACTTCGGCTCAGGCTATGGTCTTAGAGTTTGTGAGTTTAAACCGTGCACGGGACTCTCTACCGTCAGCAGAGCCCTCCCTCTTTAGATCCTGTCTCCCTCTCACTCTGCCCCTCCTCTGCCCACGTGTGTGTGTATGCTCTCTCAAAAATAAACAAAACGTTAAAAAAAAAGGAATAAATAATAAGGAATAAGCTTCACAACAATTATTTATTTTCAGGTTTAAAGACCGACTCTACCATAAGGCTGCATATGTTGTTATACAACGGGTGGACTAAGCAAGAACTTCTATTTATACAATGACTTTCTTTCCCTCTGGGAATCAAACTTTAAAAAATAAATTTACTTTCACATCCAACAAAATTCAAGATAATTACTGAAATACTAAATGCAAGCAGGAAGACTCCTTTTTTAAATGCTTATTTTTGAGAGAAAGAGCATGCACACCACAGTGAGGGAGGGGGAGAGAGAGAGAAAGAGACAGACAGACAGACAGACACAGAATCAGAAGCAGCCTCTATCAGCGCAGAGTGCAAAATGGGACTTGAACCCATGAGCTGCGAGATCATGACCTGAGCCTAAGTCGGAAGCCTGCCTAACCGAATGAACCACCCAGGAGCCCCAAGCAGGCAGATTCCTGCATTGTTGCCTAAATACACTTAACACAGATGACACAGATAAAACAAAACAAGAACGTAAAATCTCATTTAAACTAACGACCTCAAACTTTGTCCCTGAAGTACTTGGATCAAAACTGTTTGGAAGAAAGTGATTCAATTCCTTCTTTAGTCTTGCTCTTAAACAAAAAAACCTAGTCATTTACATAAGAGTCTTAGTTATACAGTCCAGAAATCAGACTACATACACAGAAGGGAAACTAAAAAATGGCTTCACTCAAATGAGAAAAAAAAAATTTTACCAAATACATAAAGTTATAGCAAAAATGCTACTATGAAAACATGGGAAATAAAGTTATGGAAATTAACACTTGAGCACTAAGTACTTCTTTAAAATTTTTTTTTCTTAATGTTTATTCATTTTTGAGAGACAGAAACAGGGTGTGGATGGGGGAGGGGCCGAGAGAGAGAGACAGAATCTGAAGTAGGTTCCAGGCTCTGAGCTGTCAGCACAGGACCCAACTCAGGGCTTGAACTCTTGAAACATGAGATCATGACCTGAGCCGAAGTTAGATCCTTAACCAACTGAGCCACCCCGGAGCCCCATCTCTTTTTTTTTAAGTTTATTTATTTAATCGCTTCTCGGCCTTTTGGCTAAGATCGAATGTAAAGTTTATTTATTTATTTTGAGAGAGTAAGAACTCACAGGAGGGGCAGAGAGAGGGGGAGAGAGAACCCCAAGCAGGTTCTGCATGGCCAACACGGAACTGAATGTAGGGCTCAAATTCTTAAACTGTAAGATCATGACCTGAGCTGAAATCAAGAGTCAGACACTTAACCAACTGAGCACCCAGGTGCCCCAAGTATTTCTTTTATTTTTTTCCCTCTAAATGTTTATTTGGTGGGGGAGGGGCAAAAAGAGGAGACAGTCCATGAACCATGAGATCATGACCTGAGCCGAAGTCAGATGCTTAACCAAATGAGTCACCCAGGTGCCCTCCAAATATTTATTTTATTTACTTTATTATGTTTTAAATAAAGAGCATTTTTAAGCTTATTTATTTATTGAGAGAGAAAACGGGCGTGCAGAAGTGCACAGAGGCGGAGGGACAGAGGAGAGACAGAATCTCAAGCAGGTTCTGTGCCATCAGCTCAGATGCTTGATGTGGGGCCTGAACTAACGAATCGCAAGAATGACCTGAGATCAAGAGTTGGTCACTTAACCGACTGCATCACCCAGGCACCCCAGTATTTCTCTTTAAAAGAGGAAGTACTTACTGTATAGGACACAGATCGTTATACTTTCCATTGAGAGCAATAATATGGGTTGTTCTGTTTTTTTTTGCAGGGAGGACAGGGAGATAAAGATAGTGATGGAATTAGCTACCATCCAGAGAAAGAGAAACCAAGATTATTGCAGGCGCTTCAGTGTTGCCACTTTAGTACCTTAACAAGAAAGCAGAAGTTTGATAGAATATAGCCAAATTCATTCTTCCTTTTTCAAATTCAAAGACTAATTAATTGCTATCCCTACAGTTAAAAGAGTATTAAAGCAAGCAAATCTAAAAGCTATGTTGCTCACAGGCAGAATAACATATCCATGAAAAAGTATAGTAAACAGAACAATGAAATCATATTCTGAGTTAAAGGAATAAAATTCTAGCATGATTTAGAATTATAATAAGAAAGTAAAGATCATTCTGGAGGGTGTAGCCAAAGATGCTAATTGTATGTGTATAGTCTAAATAAATCTGAGTCACACAAGGTCTCATCTTCAGTTTTATTTATTTATTTTTAAATGTTTATTTTGAGGCAGAGAAGAAAGAGACAGAGGGTGCATGTGAGCAGGGGGGGAGCAGAAAGGGAGAAAGAGAGAATTCCAAGCAGGCTCTGCACTGTCAGTGCAGAGCTAGACACAAGGCTCAGTCTCACAAAGAACCATGAGATCGTGACCTGAGCAAAAAATCAAGTGTCAGATGCTTAACTGAGCCGCCCAGGTGCCCCAGTTTTACTTTAAAAAGGTACAACAGGGGTGCCTGGGTAGCTCAGTTGGTTAAGCATCTGACTCCTCATCTCAGCTCAGGTCAGTTTCTGAGTTAAGCCCCACATCAGGCTCTGTGCTGACACTGTGGAGCCTACTTGGGATTCTCTCTCTCCTCTCTCTCCCACTCATGCTATCTATCTCTCAAAATAAATAAATAAACATTAAAAAAATTTTAAAGGTACAACAAACCTGTAAATACACAAACCCAAAGTGACAGCAAGAAGCCACAAATAACTAAAATATACTCAGTATATAACAACTCTTAAGAGTCATTCATCTAGAATTACCTTTCTAGATTCTAGGAGTTGATGAAGGCCAACAACAATCAACAGCCCAAGACCAGCAAGGAACATATACATAAAGATTCTGATGTAAAAGGAGAAAAAAACAAATGGGCTTTAATTCATAACACCACAAGTAATTAAAATTAGAATCCTGCTTTAACTCAAACAATATCATTGCTAATTACAACTTTAATTCTAACACAATATAAGTTTTCCAAATAACCTATGGGGCAAAGGAAGAAAATATTTTACATTAAACATACATCTGGGTAGTAAGTTTCACAAATTTACTTTTATCTTTAAGAATAATTAGTCAAGATCAATTATATGATCTAAGATGAATAAAATTACCTTATTATTTGTTATACTCAAGCTCAGATGGTTAAATAATTGTATTAACTTTTGTCTCCCTCAAATACTATTTTGCACAATTTGATTTAAAATTGTTTTGTCAATTACATATATGTATTATGGTAAGAAATGACTCATCATCATTCACCAAGAACAGTTTCCAAGAGAGCATCTTCTAATTTATATTTTATGTTACCTAGATGAGGTTGGCAATCAGCTTATGAGCATAGGGTAAAAAAGAATTCAGAGAAGAGGGGATGTTCAAAAGCCAGCTATCTTTTTAATTTTTGTCAGTTTCAATGATCTTTCCTACTAATAGTTATAAGAACCACCTAAAATATAGATTTCACAAAATTCATAGTCTGGTCATTTTCACTATTAAAACAAATGTTAACAGGAGCAAGCCTTCCAGGCCTGACATGTGAGATCAAGATCTACCGACATACTGCAACTTTCACTTACGTTTCTCCATCTAATCCATCCTCTCTTTCAATAATCGTAACTGTTTGATTGAAGACAGCATCTTGAAATACATTGCCCTATTAATAAAATTAATCACAAAATTGTGAAATTCATTGAAAACATAAAAGGTTTTACGATTTTTAAAAAAGTGTTACTGTAACCGTTAAAAAACAGCTTTCTCATCCTTTAAACTAGAAGCCATAACTTCTGTTGTACAGAAATAAAGAAGGGAACCACATAAAAATGTCAAGTAGCAGCTGCAGTAGCAGATTTTAAGTACCATGCCTGAACAGAAGTCAAATCCATGCTCTAAATTCACAATGAACTAGAAATCAATTCACAGTAAACATGATCTACAGGATCAAAGTACGTTTATGTTGTGATCTTGGAATAATTTTGTCACTTCCATAAAACTTCAGTTTTCAAATTCTTCACAGTCACTGGGAGGATACACAGATGGTTTCAGTGTTTGATGCTTCACACCAAGGCATTACTTTCTCAAAACTGCCACTTCTTGCTAAACATTTATTATTATTTTTTACTTCAAGATCTTTCCATCCATATTCCTCCAATGACAATTCTAGGAATCCATTGATGATACTAACTAACATTCAAAATGGAACTGAAACAATGTACATGTGTGCTAGAAAACAAGACAACATACATAATTATTCAAACTGCCTAACTATGAAGTTGAGGAAGCTTAATATATTATTTTGAAGGATGAAAAACCCTTCCCACAAAGAAAAAAGGAAAACTTAACCAGCACAAGAAACTCTCTCAGATATGCGTGAACATGTTGACACTAGGTGATGAAAAGGTTGAGTAAGCTTCTAGGAGAGCATGAAACTTCCCGCTTTGAAAACTTTTTGAGAAGGGAATGGTTTGGATGTGCTCTCATCTAAAGAACATAATAGTTGGCACCTAGAAGTTTACTCCCAGCAGGAAAATTCTAGTGGCCTTCTCTCATTAATTCTTTGGATATACAATGTGTATATTAAAAACCACAAAAAAAAAACAACAGAGCTTATATTAGACTATTTGATTCCCATAAACCATAAACTTCACTGCTCTATCCTAAAAATATTTGGTTATGTTTTATCTAAGTGTATAAAATGATGGAAAAAACAGTTACAGAAGGCCCTTGACTTACAAATAAAAGCAGTAAAATGGGCAGAATGCAAGCAATAAAAGGAGATACAAAACCGATTACTTAATATATATTAACATTCGAATACGTAGTAAACGCCACTGTATGGCTTACTGCTCCTTATCCTTTTAACGTCTAGCTCAAGTCACATTCACTTTCATACTATAGCACCTTACAATGCTATTTCGTATGTGTCATTTATGCTGTGATATCACTTGTTTATATCCATCTGCCCTACTGGATTCTAGACTTGAAGACAAACACATGTAATTTATTTTTGCCTCCCTCTTGCCCATCACAGTTCCAACTACAAAACAGGCACTTGAATGAATAAAAAAGTACTCATCAAACAATGTCAATTGTCCTCCTCCCTCTCTGCTTTAGAACAAAAAAAAAACAAAAACAAAAACAAAAGGTTTAGAAGGTCTTACGTTCAAATCTTTGTAGTTCAGATTGATGACTAGACCAAAGGGTCGTCCACCCATGGGCTCTGCAGGAATGAAGGAGTACTCAAAAGTTGCCTGTCTCTGGGGTGGTACTACAGTGTTCAGAGGAAGAGCTGTGAAATTCTGGATGTAAAACTGGTAGTCCTGAGGATAACGGAACGAGGCATCTAAGGACTCCACAATAAAATCTTCTGTACCCTTGTTTGTAAAGCCTACTAGGAACTTCACAATGTTATTTGCTGGAAAATCTAAGAAACAAAAAAAGAAACCAAAAGATGAGAAAACATTCAAAGGGCACAAAATAGAGACATTATAAGGATCTGGGCACATGAGGCTACATGTGGAACTAGTTTCAGAATCTTTTTCAGTAGCTCACTCCAGCCCCCTACTAACTAGTAACACACTTGATGTATAAACTGCAACCTGTCTGTCCTCCAGCATTCCAACTTAAGAACTGAACGGAGTATCTCAATGTTAGACTACATCACTTGCACACTATGCAGTCTAAGAAAGAGATGTGTACTTTTCACAGTAAGATTATTATGTTGCAGTGGGACTACTGTCTTGAAGTCACCTTCAACTCAGTATCTATTATCTGTGCAGGTAACAGAAGAATGACAGGAAGACAGGCTTAAGAGATTCACCTGAAAATTGTAGTACGTTAAAACACAGAAAACAAAAGCATAAACAAAACTGAACCAGGTAACCCATATCCACTTTGAGTAAATAGTTAAAACACAAATTTGAAGGTGATGCCCCAGGAGGCAGCTACAAAAAGGGGACAGGGGAATCTCTTAATCATATTTTTTGTAAGCATAAAATTGGAATGTAGGTGAGAATAAAACACAACTTGAGAAGACCAAGATAATTAATAACTTCAAAAAAGAAGTCTTCAATGATTCTATTATGGTCTGCAGAGCTGAGTTTCACCCAGTTTAGCAGAGGTTTTGGAACAGACAAATCTGGATCTGTCTTCACAATCTATTTACCAACTGAGTCATGATGCACCAGCTCCTTGCCTGTCCAAACTCGGTACTGAGTAGTAACTATCCTCGTGTGGTTTCTGTGAAGATTTAATAATGCATGCAAAATACTGAGAACAGTGTTTGCCATATAGGCCTCAGTAAGACATTGTGTTTATTTTCTTTTACTGAAACCTAGGCTCTAATCAAGGCCTAATCAGTTACACTCAAAATACGAGTTTGTTTACTGCGGCTGTTTGAAAAAAGTTTAAAAACAGTATCTTTCGAAAGGACATTTAACTTCTAGTTAAAATGTACAGTATTTCTTTTGTCCCTTAGTTTAAATGCCAGGAATACTACCTTACAGATATGGGAATTCACACATATAGAGAATATTTTTGAAATACGTATTTACACACTTACTCGTAATCTAAGAGAGGAGGATGAATAAAGATCTTAAGCATCACTAATTCTTCCCCCAAAAAGTAAGCCTGTCATTTGAAAAATTCCTATGTCTGAATTAAAACTAACATTTCTCTATTACCTTCTCCTTTCACAAACAAGATAGTTGTATCTGCACTTGGTGAAGCTTCAGGTTCACCAGATACATCCTCCTCTTCTTTATCTTCAGCCTAACAAAAACAACATTAAAAAGTAATTATGGGGTAAAAATATCTCATTTAAGAATAATGACTTCAAAAAAACAATTTCACTAGACAAAACACGGCTTCTCTGAGGCTTTGTCGGGATTAGTATCGATATGAATTTCAGTGTATCTCATCAGTTAAAGTAAAACTTACATCCCATAAAGTAAGGTGCATACCAATCCCCTGGGGATTCTTTAAAAATGTTTTCTAATGTTTTTTATTTATTTTTGAGAGAGAGAGACAGTACATGGGAGGGTCAGAGAGAGAGGGAGACAGAATCTGAAGCAGGCTCCAGGCTCCGAGCTAGCTGTCAGCACAGAGCACGACGCGGGGCTCGAACCCACAAACTGTGATATCATGACCTGAGCTGAAGCCAGATGCCTAACCAACTGAGCCACCCAGGTGCCCCTCCCCTGGGGATTTTATGCAGCTCTAGGGAAAGCTGGAAATTCTGTATTTCTGAGAGCACCCAGGAAATGCCAAGGCTGCAGTTACTCAAACCACAACTTGAAACTTGAAGGTTCTAAAGCATGGGTTGGTAAAATTCTGTGAAATTTGAAAAAAGCTTATAATGTGTCTTTCAAAGGAACATTTAATTTCTAGTTAAAACAAATAGTATTCATTTTCCCCCTTAATTTAAATGCCAGGAATACTACCTTACAGGAAAAAGTCTCAAACTTCGCCCCCCACCCCCCCTACCAGTCCCATTCTCCCACAATATGGGTGGGGCAAACAATACTCTGAAAGTGGCACCAACCCAAGGACCCAGATACCAAGTACTTTTGGCTTTGGGGACCATGAGGTCCCTCTGGCAACTACTCAACTCAGGCTGCAGCATAAAGGCAGCCACAGACAAGTATGTAAAAGAATAAGGACAACTAGACTTGGTCTGTAGCCCTTTTGTCAGATTTCTGTTCTCAAGCACCTTGTTCTTACCCTTGGGGTGATTTCTATCCTGATTAAGAGAATAATTTTCCTCTGAGAAGATGTCACACAACTTGGGAAAAAAATGGTTAAAAAAAGAAAGAAAAGAAAACAGGGACAAGACCATATTGGGATGACAAGAAACCTCCCAGGACTCAGAGCTGCTCAACTTAGTACATTTACTAAAGATCAGTGAATTGCATCTTTAAGAGAATGCCATGATATGTAAATTCTATCTTCATAAAGGTATTAACAAATATGAACTAATTTTAATTTACAATTTTAATCCGCAGTGCTGTCCTTCTCCAAGCATCAATGAGAATTACAAAGGTATTCATATATTGGAAGTGTTCAGGCCCTTAATAAATTGAGATGCTTAAGGGCACCACTGTCTATTGGCATTTTGCTTTTCATTTATGTAAAACACTCTCTCCCCCAAAAGACAGACTTCTCAGGGGCAAAAGTTGTTGCACTTTAAAAAAAAATTTTAAACTTAAAAACTGTCTTACACCTAAGAAAAAAAATTTCTTTCTCCAAGGGATACAGGTATGCTGTTTCAAAGGGGCACATGCACCCCAATGTTTATAGCAGCGCTATCAACAAGAGCCAAAGTATGGAAAAGAACCCAAATGCCCACTGATGGATGAATGGATAAAGATGTGGGGGGTGTGTGTGTGTATGTATATATATACATACACACACAATCGAGTATTACTCAGCAATCAAAAAGAATGAAACCTTGCCATTTGCAACTACGTGGATGGAAATAGAGGGTATTTTGTTAAGCGAAATCAGTCAGTTGGAGAAAGACAAGTATCGTATGACTTCACTCATATGATGACTTTAAGATACAAAACAGATGAACATAAGGGAAGGGAAGCAAAAATAATAAAAAAAACAGGGAGGGGGAAATAGGCTAACTGGCAAAGGGGATTTAGGAATCTGCTCCTGAAATCACTGTTACACTAAGTTGGATATAAATTTAAAAATTATTAATAATAATTTAAAAAATTTTCTTCACTCAGCTAGTACTCAAGAGAAGGCACTCAAACATTTATTCGATGACTATGCAATTACATAACGTTATATTTTAAGTATCCTTAATGATACCATTAATTTAGTTAAGAGTTCATGAATTTCACTTTTGAGAAAAGAGACCAGAGACCAGAAGGCAGGAACCCTAAGCTGTATTCAGGAGGAAAGGGTATGCTCGAGAAACAGTTAAGAGAAATCACCCTGAAGATATTATTAATGGGTTATGGGATGAAAAGAGATTGAATCACTAGAGCCATATCAAAACAGGAAATGGTTTATGAAGGTGGGATGGATGCTAAAACCTTAGTTCCATTTGGACATAAGAACTTGAGGTACTAAGGGGCATGACAGTGGCTCAGTTGGTTGTGCTGTCAGCTCAGAGCCTGAAGCCTGCTTCAGATTCTGTGTTTCCCTCTCTCTGCCCCTTCCTCCCCCGAATTCTGTCTCTCTCTCTCTCAAAAATAAACAATTTAAAAATATTTAATATAATAAAATAAAATTTGAGGTACTAATGGAATATCCAGATGATGCTAACTGGCAAAGAGCTGGAAATAAAGATACAGAGTTCAGAAAGGTAAGTGGCTAGAGACAAGACCTGAAGGTCATAAGTATAAGGTGGTGCTGGTTGAAACCACAGGTTTCTTTTTTAAGTTCATTTATTTTTGAATGAGAATGCATGTGTGTGCAAGGGTGGGGGAGGGGCAGAGAGAGAGAGACAGACAGACAGAATGGGAAACAGGCTCCAGGCTCCAAGCTGTCAGCACAGAGCCCTACATAGGGCTCAAACCCACAAACTGTGAGATAGTGACCTGAGCTGAAGTTGGACGTTCAGTCAACTGAGCCACCTGGGAGCCCTGAAACCACAGGTTTCCTTAACATTATAGGGATGAGCAGAGGTAGAGAAGGTAGTAGAAAGACCAAGCAGCAGAAGTGGGCAGAGGAAGCTAAAGGGGGAGGGTGCCACAGAAGCCAACATGAAGGAACTCGAGGAAGGGGTACGCTATTCAGCAAATGCTAAGTTTAAACAGGAAAACAATGAAAACCAGGCCAGGAATTTCACAATTAGGTCAGTGGTGACTTAGCAAGAACAGTTTAACTAGATACACAGGACCAGACCACAAAATAAATATGAAATAGGAGAAGCTGTCCATTTACTCTTTCAATACAAAGCGGAGTACGTAAGTACTGTATATGCATATACAGTTTGAAAGAATCAAGTCACTGAGAATGATCAATATGTGAAGTTACAGAAGGAAAGAATAATACAAAACCCTACAGGATGAGAAGGGGACAAGAACACAGGTGCGAGGGCCAGCCTTAGAAGAGAGTAAAGACAACGCACTGTTCTTTAAGGAGAAAATGCAGAAAGGATGAGCGAATACCACATTTAGAAGTAGAAAACTGGACAGCGTTTGCACAGGACATCCTTCAATTCCTGACACCGAAGGTAATGTGTTGTTTAGGCTGTGAAGAGGACCAATTCTGGAGTTTAAATGTAGTAAAGAAAATAAATACGTAGGATATATTGTAGTAGTCCAAGAGAGGAAATGAAATTGCATTGCATGCTGCAATGTTCTTGATTCTAGCCCAACATTCTTACTGTCAGAATGTAATTTTAGAGCAAAAGTTTCAGAACTAGAGGACTTTTAAGACATCCTCTCTAAGCCCCTCCCTCTTCACAGGACACATTTTTATATACTGTTTACTGCCTTCTCACTTCCTGGCAGCAGAACACACATACTGCCCCAAGAACAGAAACTCCTTGACAGCAGAGAAAATGTCTTGTCTACCCCCACACCAGAACGGTGCTAATCATAGTAGGGACTCAGTAAATACTTGCTGACTGAATGAAGGAAAGAAGAGGCAAATGAGATCCAGAAAGATAAGCTACTCAAGGTCAAAAAGCTAAGTAGCATTCATCCCAAATCTATCAACACTGGTCCAGTGCTATTCCCTCCATACGTTTATCCTCATAGACTCATGACCGTATGATCTTTAATTGTTCTTTGTTTCATGTCTCCCTCCTTGTGCAAGAAAGTATTTATAATCCATCCTCAAAGACTTCAATCTACTTCAATCTACTCTAATCACAGTAACAAGCCTCTAAAACCAAGAATGTTAATACCAAATTTGTCTATAAAAGGATAAATTCTAGAAATGATATACACATGAATTACACTGTACAGAACACTAACCAAATCTGTGGGTTCATCTTCTTCCACCTCTGCTTCATCATCTTCATCTTCAATTATTGAATCTTCTACTGTTTCTTCATCTTCGGTAAGATCCTGAGCCGCAGCTAATGAGCTACCTAATAATACAATACAGAACAAGCAGTTAACACTTTCCCCTGGCATACCAATGTTTATTAATCCCAGGTATAGGCAACACACTTTCCCTCTGGGGTAACTCAATCTCTCAGTTCACTTGAATGATGATAAATTACAAAGCATCTAGAATATTCAAGATTTTATCTTACTGATAGCCTTACCAATTATGTGTTAATTTTAATGAAAAATGCTGCTTAATTTTAAAAACAATGTAATCATTGGGAAAAAGAATTGGTGAAAATAAAGATGCCTGGACGCTCAAATAAAAAACTTTAAGCAAGTTTGTTTTAGAGAAGCTCCAGGAGGCTGAGAGTGGCTCAGTTGGTTGAACGTCTAACTCTTGATTTTGGATCAAGCTTGAGATTCCATCAAATAAATTCCCCCACCAGCGCTCTTAAACAAATAAACAAATAAAAGAAGCTCCAAATTTTAATCCCTGTCATTAACCATACATACAAACAAAAACCCTGCTCAGGTCTAAAGGAAACAGCAATCTCAATAAGTAGGCAAGAAATATTTGTTATTAAAGTTGACTACAGCTCTACTTCTTACAGCCTGATAGCATATAACTTCAAGAAACATACACTGGTATGGCATCCATGGTAAAAACTAGCTTGCATAAAATATATATGATTAATGTTTTAACTTCAGGGTTCACAGCACTAAAAGTATGCATTTATTTCTGCATATGCCTTCAAACAATGTTTTAAGTACTTTTTTTATTTTCCCTACACTTAAAAATTAAGCAGTAACTGTAAAGCCAAGAAATTATAATTTTATAAGCAAAAGTACTCTAAATAAGTCACATTAAATCTATTTCAGGCAAGACTCTCAAAAAAGAAATTTCAAAGTCTTAGTGATTCTTCCAACATTTCTCAGAAAGAATGATGATGTGGCAATTCAGTACAGGGGGGGAAATGTGAGAAAGGAAGCATATGTACATGCTGCAATACCCACGAAAAACAGTACTTATTAAGGACTATGCATTTTAAGTTTTTTCCACTTCCTTGAGTTCCTACCGGCTGTTAGGATTTTTAAAAGATATTAAAGAACACTGATCCACACATTGTGAACTGAAAAACAGCTTCAGTTTGCTGAAAATAGTACACTCGTAATTTACAAATCATTTTCTAAAGCCAGTAAGAAAAATACCTATGGTCACATAATTTTAAGCTGTACTTAAATTCGAAGACCTCTCAATATATATAATGGATGTTCACCCTACATTTCAGTAGATAATGTTACCCTGTAACAATTTTGTCCCTAAAGGTCTAGCAATTTTCAATTGGAAAAATGAAAGCACTCTTTGAAAGACCATTCCTTACAAATAAATGTTTAAAGATATGTAGTTAGCGTTAGATACTGAATTGATGTTTCTTAAAAACGAAAATGTTTTAAAATCTGAAAAAATACAGTCTAGATTCTAAACAAGTACAACTGTCAAATTTTCTTTAAAAAGCCAAATAAGAACAGACCAGCAAGCCACTCATAAAGGCAAAGGATCCCTCTTTAAACCTGCAAATAAATTCATTAACAGGTCTGGGTAATTCTCTCACTTGGTCTTCTATGCACTTAAGTAGAAGCCAGTCACTTCACTTTTCTTTGCAAAACCACTCGTGGGTATCTGTCACTATCATTCATTTTGCCACACAGCTTGCTTGAACTTACAGGATGAAAGCAATCCTAGTAATCATTTAGTCAGACTGAATTTTACAGATTACAAAACTGAAGTTCAGGATAGAACCAGGGCAAAAAGCCAAGTTTCCACATCATTAATGTTCTACTAAGTTATTTTCACACCAGGTTAACTCTTGGAAAGAATAAGCCGAAATAAACGTATCGTGTCGAATTAGATTCCCACCGCCTCCCCCCACCCCGGCAAGGCGATGCTTCCCACAAAACAAAAAACAATGAAGAGAAAAACGAAAGAAGAAAAATGAGGCTCAAGTAATGGGAATTCCTCGGTCGGCCTGAGAATAGGGGTGGACAATGAAGGCGAATATGTGGAGTTCTTCCGAAATGAAGACTCCTGGTAACACAGAGAGACCGGGTGCTGATAAAAAGGGAGAATGACCAGAAAAAAAGATAATGTAAGAGTTTAGGCATGTAGACACCAAGGGTTTCAGCAAATGAATGAAGGAGGGCTCCCAGCGTGGAAGCTAAAGACACGTCAGCCCAGAGCGGAGGGGGGGTGGAGCGGAGGCGGCCAGAAGAAATACAACGGGCTGCAGCCCGCGCTCGGGGTGCAGCTGGGCCCCCATGCCCCCTCGCCTTCCCCCGAGCCGAGGACCCACCAACTCCGGCCACAGCTGCAGGCGCGGGTCCCTGGCCAGCGGAGAAACCCAAGGCTTCGGGCGGCCACCAAGCAAGGTGGCCTGGCACTGCCCAGCGCGCCGCGTGGAAGGGGCGGAGGCCCCAGCGGGGACTCGGCCCGCGCGCTGAGACCCCTTACTACGGGCCGGGGGTCGAGAAAGAGGTAGGGAGAAGCTGGCGGGACGGACGCCGGACCCAGGAGCCGCTGCCGCCTCCAGCTTCAAACTTGCGGTCGTTGGCATTTCGTCTCCTTCCCGGCCAAGACCCGCCACGCACTCCCCCGCCTCACCTCCAGAGCCGCCTCCCAGCAGGAGGGTGGCAGGAAACACAAGCAAGAGAAGCAGAAGCAAACGGGAGAGGAGTCTCATGGCGCGGCCGGTGCAGTGCCCAGTCACCGCCCGCCAATGCTCTCCGCGGCTCTGGCGGTAATGGCGTTACTCTTCATCCGGGCTCCAGGAGGGGGCGGGGCACGTATCACGCAAGGGCCCTCGCCACGCCCCCTCCTCTGGCCCAGGAACGCCGCCAACGTGGCTGCTTGGCTCGGAGAGGTTGGGAGCACTGGCAGCCCCAGGAGTCACGTGACGGGCTGCCCGCGGTGTCTGAGGTTCCCGAGAAAGTCCGCCTCTCGCCTGCGGTTTGTTGCTCGCCCCGCGCTGCCTGTCCGTCTGTCCCAATTAATTCGCGTCCTAAGTAGTTACTTCGTTTGAATGACGTTCCGCCTGGTGCCCGGCGCGCAATAGTTTTTCATTTTAAGTAACAGTGCTATAAGGAACACGAAGTGTCTGTATGTGGCACTGAAAAGCAAAAATATGTTCTGTAATATATAATTGTTCAAAAAACCCAAAAAGCATTAAATATACAGTGGAAGATCTTGCCCCTATCCGCCCACAACCTCGCCTATGGTTAAATAGTGACCGTTCTTAAATTTTTCTTTTTGACAGTTCTTAAATTCTTACTCAACATTCCAGAATTATAAATCACCTACAACAGTACCTGGCATATGGCAAGCATTTGGCAATTATAAAATAGAGGCAGCAATGGCTGTTCAGTATCCTTCAGTTTCTTCATCTAGTTGGGTTGATACAAATAATGTTATTTCATGAACTTAAACAACGTGAATATGAAGTGTTGGGCTGAATCCGTGTGAAATGTCATACAGATAATGAAACAAATAAGCTAACCTTTATTGCCTGCTTATTTCCAATCATCATTTCTTAGAGCTACGCTTTCATGTATAATCTCAGTAATCTCTAAAAATCTCTATGAGCTGGATATTATTCATTGGGAAGCAAGCTGAGACACAGAAGGGTGAGCAATTTACCCAGAGCTTAAGGGTTAGTCAACAGCAGATGCAAGATTTGAACCTGGCGGTCTGATCCCAGATTCCTGCTCCATGGCCTAGGACTATCTGCTGTTCCCCTCCTGCATTGGCTCTGCCCAAGGCCTCATTGCCCCGGAGCCCCTGTAAAAGCGGTTTGTGGCTACTGTTGCCATTACTTCTGTCTGCTAAGATCACAGCCTGGTTCAGCTCAGCTCCACTCCACTCCACCAGGCCACCAGTGCCACTGCCACCCTTGCTGTTACAAAGAAAATCACAGGCCCAAAATGGCATCATTTAGGCCAAATCACCAAATCTGGACTTGATACGCTACTTAACTGCATTGTCAACTTCCCCCAGAAATGGAGTTTTAACCAGTCGGTCATGGATTTTCTGATCAGCATCAATTTCTTTTGCTAATAACTTCTTGCCCCACCCTTTTTATAAAAACCTTCCATTTTGTACAACTCCTTGGAGCTGCCCTCTACTTGCTGGTTGGAATGCTTCTCAATTCATGAATCGCTTAATAAAGTCAATTAGATCTTCACATTTACTTGGTTCAGTTTTTTTTTTAATTTTTTAAACATTTATTTATTATTGAGAAACAGAGAGAGACCGCATGAGCGGGGGAGGGGCAGAGAGAAGGGGAGACACAGAATCTGAAGCAGGCTTCAGGTTCTGAGCTGTTAGCACAGAGCCAGACGTGGGGCTTGAACCCACAAACTGCAAGATCATGACCTGAGCTGAAGTCGGATGCTTAACCGATTGAGCCATGCAGGTGTCCCCAATTTTTTTTTTTTAACATGGCTAAGGCACCTGGCAGAAGGGAGGCACTCCCCGAGAGGGCATTCTCCCACTCTGCAGCTGCCTCCGTTTCTGTGCTCAGCTGCCAAAGCTGCCACTCTGTGCCAAACCCACCAAGGCCACAGCCACCACTTTGTGGCTGAACCTTGCCAAGTACTCTATTGGTATGGGAAGACTCTCCTTCCCCACCTTGAGGCATCTTCTGTTTCCTGAGTCTCAAATCAGGCTTTTTCTGAGTTCCTGATGTGTGACAGGTTTTCTGACAACCGAATCCTTCTGTTTAACTTGCTGCTCTCTCCGTGCACCAGAATGATTCCAAGGTGAAACGTGTGACAGAAGATATAGGAATTGTATACAGTACTCAAAATCACCTCTGCTCTCCTAACTGGACCAAGATGTCTCACTGACTCTCATTTCCCTTCAGAGGACTGATTTCCTGTGGGGAGGATTCTCATTACAATTCAAATGAGATTCCTAGTAGGTTCTGGCTCTGCAGGTCTCAGGACTTGTTTAGACAGAAGTCTGAACCAGTGAGGATAATCCAGTTTAGGTTTAAACTAGGACTGCCACACCAGGTATTAAATGATTACTAATGGATTTTATTTGGGACTTGAACCAACTACTAAACTTGAACTTGAACTAGCTACTAAGTATTCATCAGGGGCAAATAAAGTGTGCCTAGTCTGGAAGTAATTTATATGCAGAATTGAGAAAAAATAAAAACATACAAACAGAAAACAAAGAAACCTATGTAACTGTCCAATTGGTATTAAAATAAAAAGTAGTTGGCATACCTGGGTGGCTCAATGTTGACCATCCAACTCTTGGTTTCAGTTCAGGACATGACCTCACAGTGTGTGAGTCCAAGCCCCACCTTGGACTCCAAGCTGAGGGCGTGCGTGGAGCCTGCTTGGGATTCTCTGTCCCCTCTCTCTGCCCCTCTCCTTGCTAGCTCTCTAACGCTCTAAAAATAAATAAACATTAAAAATAATAATAAAATAAAATAAAAAGTAGTTGCCTATGGATCAGGGAAGTAAAATATTCATCCTGATCTTGGTGCTCACAAATCTTGTGTTATAATCTACATTCTCCCAATAATAAGCAGATTTCCCTTAGTGTCCACCCAGACCTCTCCCCCTTAGTTGGTTCCAATCCTTGATTTATCGAATTAAGAATCTAACTCTTGGGGCACCTGGGTGGCTCTGTTGGTTAAGTGTCCAACTTTGGCTCAGGTCATGATCTTGTGGTTCATGAGTTTGAGCCCCACATTAGGCTCTCAAAAATAAACATCAAAATAAAATTTTTAAAAAACTTTAAAAAAGAATCTATCTCCTATTTTAAGAGCACTTGGCTGGCTCAGTCAGTAGAGCATGTATGACTCTTGATCTTGGGACTGTGAGTTTGAGCCCCATATTGGGTGCTGAGATTACTTTAAAAATGTTTAAAAAAAAAAAAAGAATCTTCTAATTTATTTAGGTCTTTCCAAATAGTTCCCCATGTTCTCCCTTTCTCTCACCTCTGGACCTATCTCTCTGAAGATACTAGTTTTCCAGGAATATACCACATCCTGGTTATTCTCTTCATACAGCTCAGGCAAATCCACAGTTAATTTTCTACTTTTGTCATTGTAGTCCCTTAGAATTTGTAAAAGCAGAGCCTTCTCTTCCTCTGATTGTGCAAGAGTCCCTTCAGCCTCTTTGGCAAATGGGCTCATTAAGCACGTTTTCTGTAATATTCCTCCAGGTTATGACATAGCTGAGGAACTTATGTTCCTTAAACTTTTGCTGAACTCTTACCTTGAGGACTTACCTTCACCTCCTAATTTAAAATTGCAACCCTCCAGCCTTCCCTGCCCGCCCCCCTCCATTCCCTTTTCTCTATTCTCCTTCACTCACAGTGCTTACTACCTTCGGCACAATATAGAGTTTATTATGTGTCCTGTCCGTAAACATCTTGAGGCCAGGGATCTGTGTGCCTTGGAGTCACGGTTACAGAACAGTGTACTCTGTGGTAACTCAGAAAATATTTGTTGAATTTGTTGCATTGTTGCAAGTGACATCTCTTCTCCACAAATTTGCAAAGTTTAATTGTAGGCTTAATAGGAAATGAAAAAATATCAAGCAAAAAAAATTTATTTATTACATGCAAGCAAAGACTTAAGTGTTATTTCACCTAGTAAGGGCTAAAGAAAATAATTGGGTTTTTTGCTAAACTTTATCTCTCAAAGAAGTTCCTTATGAAAAGGGGACACGACAGGAAAAAGAAACAAAAAAAAATAAGGAAAGCTTTCACATGAGTCCTGGTTCTCCAAGCCCAATTCCTAACTTAGGAGGAGGTCCTCCATTCTCTCCCTGGCATTCTTCCCATCTAGTTCTCTTTCTGTACAACTCACATTCCCCCCACCAACCCCCAGCTCATATAGCCTTGAAAAGTATGGATGGACAAAAGCACAATCACCTGATCACTGTCCACAAAACCTAACACTTACCTCCTTCTGTACACTTAGGTTCTGCCCTCCTTTCTGTGCCAATAAAAAAATGTTCATAGGCCCACCAAGGGCCTCCACCATTTGTGGTCTGCATCCTACCCCCTGCTCAAAAACGGGTGTTTTGAAGATAGCCCTCTCTTCTCTACTTCACAATACACTTCTACTTCTCCAATCTACAGCTCCCACTAACATACAAACATACAGGAATATAGCCCAACTTAAAAAACAAAACTCCCCGTGGCCCCGGTTCCCTTCAGCAAGCCCCTCCCTGCTCTCTGACACAGTAAAACTCCACTAAGTCATCTTTCAACTTTCTTCACCTATCCCAACTGGGCTTTTCTTTTCACCACTAAAACGTCTCCATCTTGCTAAACCCCAAAGTCCTCATCTGAGCCTTGTCCCCCACTTCTTTCACACTTGTTTCTCTAGACTCAGTGACAACCTTACTCTCCTAGTTCTCTTTCCACCTCACCAGCCCCTCCTCCTCCTCTGCCTGGCCCCTAAATGTTGGCTTGTTGGAATGGAGCTACTATGCAAGGCTGGAAGACTCACCAGCTTGCATTCCGGGAGAGGGCCTGGAGCCCCCAGCTACAGATCCTATCTCGGTCCTATCTAGGATTCCATCTACCAAAGCAACAACAAAGGCATAGGCGAGAAGGGCTCCAGCTTCACTGAGACCAGTGGCGGCTGTCCTCTGTAGCCCAGGCTGAGGGTAAAAGATGCTGTTACGGAACTGGGCTGATACAATGAGGATGAGTGGATGAGACCCGAGGCCAGATGGCACTCCTTCACCATCAAACAAGGTGGGCTCAGTTATCACCATCACCATGAGCTGCAAATAGGGAGCTGAATAAGGAGAAGGCTGGAGAACGGGCAGGAGTAGTAAGCTGGAGAGAGCCATGGCAATGGTTAATCAGATACGTGGGCACTCAACTTAGTGTTAATTTACACAATTAAAGAAATCAAGAAGGCTCAGGAGGAGGTTGAGGGCAGTCACTCAGTAAAAAGTCACGATCCCCTCCTCAGCTGACCCAGAGCTGGTTCTCAATTCCAGAACCCAGTAATTATAGAGAAGCTGGGGTGCTATGATGGGGAGCCCTGAAACACCACAACAGTTGCCATGCAGTTGTGAATCCCCCATTCTTCTTCAAAGGATGGACATTTACTCACAGTAATCATGCATTGAGGAAAGGGGAACATCCAGGCCTTTGGAGGATTGTTAGACACAAGGTCTGAACTGATGTTATGTCCAGGACCTAACATGCCAACATGGCCCCCTTTTAGAGTAGGAGTATAAGGGAGCCAGGCAATAAGTGGAATCCCATCCTGGGTCCAGCCAACAGTGGGTCTTTCAGGTTACCAGACCCACCCATATCTGGTCCCTGAAAGTACAGATGGAATGGACGTACTTGGTGGCTGAAAGAACCCTTACATTGGTTCCTTGGGGAGCTATCAAGAGTCTTAAGAGTATGAAGAGCTAAGTGGAAGTTTCTCAAGCTGCCACTACCACTCCCCTTCCCAACAGAGGTAGTATTAAAAGCACTCCCACATCCCAGGGGATGGTAGGTGCCACTTTCATGGGGTGGTGGTCTCTGTCAAATTCCAATTTAATTTGCCAGCTTGCCTCTAGAAGAACTAGATGAATCATGGCAGATATAGTGAAATACCAAGAAGGTAACCAAATAGCAGCCTCAGTGCATTACGCTCAGACACCGAAGCTGATCAGTTTGTCCTACTGACACTTCTCTTGTATGTTCCCAAGAACTTGACTGACCAAAATCCTGAAGAAATTGGGGGTGAAAGCAGTGATTGACTGCCAGTAGGCTAGAGAAAATTTGGGGTGTGTGTGATGGAAATATTCTAAAACTAGACTGTGGGGATTATTGCATGACTATGCATTTACTTTGTAAAATCAATGAGTTCTACACTTAAAATAGAAAATGGGTGTCTTTCACACCATGTAAATCATTCCTCAATAAAGGGAAGACTATATTAAAAAGGTGTATTTATTAGTTGTAGTAATTCTTCATGTATTTTTGTACTGTAGTTTTTATACCTCTTTGTGAGATAAAAGAAAATACATGTACTGGTGTCTGCCCCAGTTCCTGGCATAGAGCACCTGAGACTTTTGTCAGTTTCTAAGCAAGAACAGCATTAGGGGCATCTTTTGCTCTAATGAGGCAGCTCTGTGAGCTCTGGATGGCTCCTGGATGGGGGCTAGTCACTAGAAAGACCAATCCATGATTAGAAGGTTGGAATTTTCAGCTCTACCTCTCTATTCTCCAGAGAGGGGAAAAGGGTTGAACATGGACTTAATGCTAAGTCGTGGCTACATGAGGACACCTCCATAAAAATCCCAAAAGGATAGGATTAATGAATTTCTCAGTTATGAATACCTCCAAAGGCCAGGAAAGGAGCACACCCCAACTCCATGGGGACAGAAGCACCTTCACTCTGATCCTCCCAGACCTCATCCTGTATAACTCTTAGTCTGGTTTTTCATCTGTATCCTGCAATAAACTGTTAAAGTAAGTGTTTCTCTGAGTTCTGTGAGGTGCTCTAGCAAATTAATCAAACCTGAGGAGGGGGTTGGGGGAACCTCTGATTTATAGCTGGTCATCACCTGGACTAGTAGAATGAGGGCAGTCTTGTGGGACTGAGCCCTTACCCTGTGGAATCTGATGCTACCTCCAGGTAGGGAGTGTCAGAATTGATTTAAATTGTAGGAAACCCAGCTGATGTCACAGAGAATTGCTTGGTGTGTGGAAAAACACCACACATCTGGTGTTGTGTGGTAGTAGCATCAGAGTAGAGACACGGGAAAGAAGGAACAGACTTCTTCCTAGACCTTATTCTCTGAGTACCAAAGGTCTCTGATAGGGATGTTCAAATCCTCCAGTCCAAATGGAAGTTGAATCCGTCATTAGAGTGGTTGTGCTACGAAATCACAGAAACTCTCTTCTCAGAACATCTTCATTGACTTTGGCACCATTTATAAGGACCCCTAAGTGTACATCAGTGTCATTGAGTTTTTCACCATATTATGCTCACTGGAATTTCCTTACATTCCAATTGGTCTTCATGCAAGACTGACTTTGCTAAATATGGGAGGATGTGTTCGGTTTCACAAAGTACCCCTGAGGTACAATCATGAATTCATACTGACTCCCATAGTCCTCTGTAAATATTTCAGAATGGAGCTGCTAGATTTGAATTACATTGCTCATACCCAGAGTTTTATTTCTATAGGCAAGTGTCACAATCTTTTATTTTTAAATTATTTTTTAAATGCTTATTTTTGAGAGAGAGAGACCAGGTATGAGAGCATGTGCATGAGCAGGGGAGGGTCAGAGAAAGGGGACACAGAATCTGAAGCAGGCTCCAGGCTCTGAGCTGTCAGCACAGAGCCAAACATAGGGCTTGAACTCGCGAACCACAAGATCATGACCTGAGCTGAAGTCAGATTCTTAACTGACTGAGCCACCCAGGTGCCCCATCACAATCCTTTAAAGATGGACATAAAGTACAAATTATTTACATTTTTACATTTAATATTAACACAGTTCTATCATTGTTCTTAACATAATATGACCATGAACTCAATTCTCACAATAGCTATTGTTGGGGAGCTGGGTCTTGAACCTAAAACTTATGATTCTGTGGTGAGTGCTTTTTCCTGTAGCACACTATCTTCAATATACTGTAGTTTAGAGAAGAAGAGTGTGCTAAATACCATTAGGAAATCTCAGATAAAATAGAGGAGGGGCACCTGGGTGGCTCAGTCAGGGGAACATGAGACTTTTGATCTTGAGGTTGTGAATTCAAGCCCCTTTTGGGTGTGAAGGCTACTTAAAAATAAAATCTTAAGGGGCACCTGAGTGGCTTAGTCAGTTAAGTGTCTGACTTGAGCTCAGGTCATGATCTCATGGCTTGTGAGTTCAAGCCCCACCTTAAACTCTGTGCTGACAGCTCAGAACCTGAAGCCTGCTTCAGATTCTGTGTCTCTTTCTCTCTCTGCCCTTCCCCTACTTATTATCTCTCTCTCTCCCTCCCTCTCTCTCCAAAAATAAATTTTAAAAATAAAATCTTAAAAAATTTTTTTAATTGAAAAAAATTTGAAATTCAGAGGAGATAGTATTGCTTTCAGATAAGGGTGAATGTGACATTTAAATTAGACCTTGAGAGATACAAATTTGTTAAATATGGCTGGGAGAGGTGAACAAGGGAGGAAGTCTGGTTTAGTTAGGGCAGGGAAGGGCATTCCCAGAAAAAGCAACAAGATGGGCAGAGGCACACAATTAGTATAAAGCCAGAGATGTGTGACTACAACATAAGAATTTGTAACCCTGTCCATAAAATAGAATTCAATAAATTATGATACACACGTGCACACACACACGCACACACATACACTCCATGAAATATTACACAGCCTTTTAAATTAAGAAAGGCATACTGAGACTGGCAATATGGAAAAATATTCATCAGAAACACTGAGTCAAGATGCCTTGTGGGTTAAGATAATACATCAAAGTACTTTGTAAATTGTAAGTCCTTTCTCAGATGGTATAATGGGGCATGGAAAGCAAGGAACCAGGATAGCTTTAGAGAAGAGGATTCTGGGAAGAATTTTTTTCAGGTGAGAGTAGTAATTCATTGAAGAGTTATAAACGAAAGAACTAGAACAAAGGGAACAAAAAACTAGAAGGAAGGGGAAGAAAGTAGAGAGAAAAACAGAAATCTTGAGTTGGAGAGTTAATTGTTCCTCCTTGTCATATCCTGTGGCGAAAGCCAAAGCTTTGCTCTGTGAAGGCAGAGGCTGTGGCTATTTCAAACCTTCACCTCTCCCCTCCAGCCTCTCGCTGCATGAGCAGGAAGCTTTCAGCCAGAAGCCCTTACTTACACGGCATGGGTCCTGGCTGCCCTAAGCATGCCTGTCTGATTTCCTTTCTTCCAGCCTCAGCAGCTGAAGTATCCCTGTTCCTGTGCTCTGCTGGGGAACCCAGGCCCTCTTTCCTCCCCTGAGACCTTGACTCCTCAATCATCCCTGTTCTCCCCTCTATCGTCAGCCCCTTCCCGGGCCACTGGATCCTTCTCAGCAGATATTTAACTTTGTATCAAATATCTCCTGGGTGTTTCAGGGCAACCTCACACCTTCCTGCAAACCAGCAGCCCATCTTGTGCTCTCTACTTCAGTTAGGATGACACATCCAGAGCCCTGCTAGGCTTTCTGGACTCCTCTGTCTTCACCACCATCGCTAACCAATTACCAAAAATCCTTTTCACTTTACCTTTGAAATCACTTCATATCCACATCTCCCTCTTTATTTTCACTGCCACTATTTTATTTTTTTTTAAGTTCATTTATTTATTTTTGAGTGAGAGAGCATGAGCTCACACACATGAACAGGAAAGGGGCAGAGAGGGAGAGAGAGAAGCAGGCCCTGTGCTGTTAGTGCTGAGCCCAACATGGGGCTCAATCCCATGAATCATGAGATCATGACCCGAGCTGAAATGCAGAGTCAAATGCTTAATGGACTGGGTCAGGTGCCCCACCACCACTATTTTAGTTTCTGGAACAAGCTTTCTTTGCCTGGAGCACTGTAGCCATTGTCTTAACAGGTACTTCTGATTTATAGCTTCACCCACCATCAGCCTACACTTTATATCACTTTGAAGGTGATCTTTCAAAATGTATATATAACCCCATCACTCCTCTACTTTAAATCTTTCGGAGCTTAAGATTTCATAAGAATAAAGTTCAGGGGTGCCTGGGTGGCTCAGTTGGTTAAGCCTCTGGCTTCGGCTCAGGTCAGATCTCACGTTCGTGGGTTCGAGCCCCGCGTCAGGCTCTGTGCTGACAGCTAGCTCAGAGCCTGCAGCCTGCTTCTGGTTCTGTGTCGTCTTCTCTCTCTGCCCCTCCCTCTCTCATCCTCTGTCTCTCTCTGTATCAAAAATAAATAAAACATTAAAAAAAATAAAGTTCATTTTTTTTGGCCAGGCATTCAATGCTATTCACTACCATCTTCATCTCCCACCAATGAAGAATGTGGGTTTTAGACGTGACTTGTGGTTCAGGGGGCTGTAACTAACAGAGCCTATCAGGCCTCTGTGATTTGAATGTGCTGTTGTTTCCCCCTCCTATCTGTCTGGAGAATGTCCAACCTGGGATAGAATTTCCCTGCCATAGTCCTGGGCCATTTCATATATGCTTCTAGAGTATCCTGACAGTTACACCCACACCCCACTCTAGAACAGTGTATCTATCTCCCGTAGATTACGTAGTCCTTCCTTGATCCTTCCAAGATCCTTGATTCTTGCCTGAGTTTTCTTTGTGTCCTTGACGTCTAACATAGAGGTTGTCACATAGTTTATTGAAAGTCACTAAATGTTTATTGAAAGAAGTACAGGCTTAGACTCTGCGTCCTTCAGTCATGCACCAAAGGAGGCACATTCACTTTGAGACAACCCACAGGTAAAAGATCATGAATGTCTAATAATGCACAAGGCAAATGGGGTGCTTACGCACACGTGCCTGTTTGCAGACAGCCTATGTTAATCCTTGCTTCATCACAATCGTGTGCAGATTCCAGAACTACAGTAGCCATCTTTATGTTAATATTTGTCTTTCTCCTGTGATGTTTTAATTTTCCCTGGAGGGGAACAATAATAATATCTCTTTTAAAAACTGGAATCATTTCTAAAACTTTCAATGCTTAATTTTCTGAAACACATTACTGTCAACAGCTGGGTTTTTCTGTGGATTTCTCATCATTTGTCTTAAGTGGTATTGCAACTTTTTAAATTTGAGAAATTAAAATTTGTTTCAAAATTGGTGAATTTTGAAGATGTCTTCAGATTTGTAAGCTCTGTCTTACCGAATTCCTCAGCAAAAATAACAAGAATAATAGCTTGTATTTATTCAGTGCTTTCTTTAAGTGCAGATATTTATTCTCCATATAGTTTTCTCTTGTACTTACCTGAGTAATTTAAGTGCAAAACTAATTTCAGCAAGCTAAAATAATGTCTCCCTTTCAGTAGTTGATTCAACAGCTACCTCTCCATCCTGGCTCTGGGACTTAGCAAAAGAATAATATGCACGTAGGTACATTTGTTTTTCTGATACATCTCACAAAATCAGCTGTCTAAGGTTCCTTTATTTAAATTCACAACTAATTCCTCAAAACTACGTACAAGTAGAAATTATAAGTGTTAGGTCTCACAGGACCAGTCTTCCCCTTTCCTCTGCATTTTAATTCCAAAGTATTTCAGAATTCATCTCTTAAAATTTGGTTGGTAGTTGGAAGAGCCTGCCTGCTGGGAGAGGAAAAAGGATGTCCTAGAGGCAGAAACAAAAAGCTGAACTGAGACACATTACTAGTTTTATGTGCCACTAAAGGCTTGATAATATTGAAGTGATACTGTGTGAATGAAAATAGACATTCGGAAAAGAAACCACTTGTTTGTTAAAGGAAATATGTTTCGTTGTTCACAGGAATAAATTAGAAGAAAAGTAATCACAGTTTTTGGAATATATAATTTCATCATTTATACAGATTTTAATGTATCATTTGTACGATTGATCTGGTTATTATACTTAGTAATGACTTGCTCCTGGATTGGCCGACAAAAATGATTAATGTTTAATCTTCAATCATGTTTAATCTAAATAATTTCTGTTTCCTTCTAAAATATCTGGCATCTAAAAATGAAAGGAAAAAAATGTATCTGAAGTTTTTAGGAAACACAGGCATTTAGTGACAACTGATTCTTGATTACATATGGAATTCTTGATTATACATACAATTCTTACTGCATAAACAGCTAATTCTTATATACACATGGAAAAGGAGTGCAACTTGCAGATAGATAAACTTCTCAGATAATGCCGATACTATATTTTAATAACTATTTCTGTTTGTTTCAACCTTATGGAACACGGCAAGGAACAAGGGTGGCTGAGTTTCATCTTCCTTGGTTTGGCTACCAGCTGGCAGAATGAAGAGGAAGGAACAGAAACACGAATCTAAATAATTTATAAAATTGCTTACCAGCACAGTATAACTAGGGTATTCGCATAACTCCACTATTAGAACAGCTGGGTCTCAGGGGGCATATACAGACATGCCCTTGACTATGCCCCTCTTCCACAAAGCTGTGTCACAAATAGGCCCCAGGTTTGCATGAATACACACCCCTGGCCTGGAGTAGGACAAGGGCACGAGTGGCAACATCTCCTATTAGGAATTACTCTGCCACGGGTAGCACTGGTGCTGGATCCTGAGTCTAACACTCTCTCCTATTTATTCCCTATTAGAGGATAGGTGCTGGGGGATACCAAAATGAATATGAGACCATTCCTGCACAAAAAGTGTTCTGGTCAAGTTACAGGACATGCAAGCAGAGAACAGCAGCTTGTATGCAGGTGCTGTTTTATCAAAGAGGACAGCATGGGCCCGTGGCAGGAAGCCAGTCAGTTCCGTGTGGGAGATAGGGCAGGAGAGGCTTCCTACAGGAGCTGGAGCTGGAGCTGCCAGGTGAGTCTGTGAGGTGGGAGCTGAAGTAGAGAAGAAAAGGAATTGAGAGCATTCCTGGCAGGGGAAGCCGCAGGGACCATTATAGGAAGGCATACAAATAACATAGCATGTTTGGAAAGTAGAAAGTGGTTAGATGTAGTTGGGTGTATGATGACAAGGAGAAGCAGCGGATGAGACAGCTGGATAGGAGGGCGAGGGCCAGGTCATAGGGGACCTTACAGGCTGTGCTAGGGAGCTTGATTTGACCCAGAATGCAACTGGGAACCACTGAAGGGTTTTATGTAGGGAAGGGGCATCATCCTTTTTGCTTCTGAAAGATCACTCTGTCTACTCTGCAGAGGCTGGAAGGAAGGGGCACCAAGCTGGAGGCAGAAGGAAGCAGATGACTGTCATAGGCCAGATGAGAAATGAGGAGGGCCTGACATGAAGCAGCGGCTGTAGGGATGTAGCAAAGAGGACCAACACAAGGACAATTTCAGAAGGAGGGCTTCCTAGTTACAGATGCATGACGATCAGAGGCCAAAGAGGCTTCATCTGAGGACAGAAAGGAAAGCTACACTGAGCATTACTGAAATGTAACTGCAGGAACTCCTATTTAATCTTGTGCTAGGGTCGCATTACAAGGAAACAGAACATTCTTAATCATGATCATCAGTATGACCTACCACAGTCAAGGACTTTGGACGATTTTCTAATCTTCTTGGTCTGTAGGAGATAGAAAGAGAACAGTGTAAAAATCAAACCCCCTAAAAACCAAAACCAAAAAAAACCCCAAACCAAACCAAACCAAACAGGGCAGTGGTGGCAGTGGTGAGGACTAAAATAGTGAAACTAGTGAACAAGAATGCCATTATTTAATATGTTCTTGCCATTTAGGATAGAACTATGAGCCCCTAAGGTTCAGGGAAAGCTTTTCAGTGTGTAATATATGAATCAGTCTCATAGTGATTAAATAAAATTATTGGGCCACAGTCTTGTTGTGCTTTAACATTCTCATGGACTTCTTTCGGGTAAGATTCTGGCTCCTTAAAAGTGATATAGAACTAGGGGCAAAAAAAAAAAGAAGACATCTGAAACTATTAACGTGCTTGCTTTTATCTCCGTATTTCCCACTCTTTCTACTACTGATGACAATGGGCACCAGGAGCACCTCAATTCTGAGGCGGTGCAGAGGTAGTGTAAAGTGCGTCCTCCATGCTCAGCGGGAGCCTCAAGGATGGTGGTGGCTGAAGGGTCCTGTAAGTCTCCAGTTTTCTAGAAACAGCCTTGCCCAACTGGAAGGGGCTCTTGTGCTCCAGCTCAGGCCCTGGCTTCAGAGGCCATTCAAAGTTTACACAAATGGGCCTTAAATCCACTGTGAAAACAGGCTAAGTAAACAACTAGCTGTACAAGTGAAACCTGTGAATTTATATTGCTAATTTTCTTATTTTAAAATAAGGATGGAAAAAATATTCCACAATTTCCAACAGCAACTCAGAGAAGGTTCGTATTGTTTAAATTAGCCATTATGGAGCATCTGTAACATGCCAGGCATCAGATTGTATTCTTTCATATTAGGGGGAAAAATCATAGTTAACCTATCACCTTGCAAATACTAGGATAACCTGCTAAGGGGTTTTAATTCTCAAAACATAGTTGGACTGCAAATGGTATGCCGAACAATTATGACTCACGACATAGTCAAAATGGAACTTTTATATCTGCTTCCCATTCCTGCTTTAGGCTTTCTTAGGCTTTCTTCACTCAAGGAAGGCTTTCTTCCCTCAAGGAAGCTTCTCCTTTGCCATTGGCTGAATATGCAGCGGGCCCAGTGATGTTGTTGGCTTACTCTAAGGTGAGGTCAGTCCTCACTGTGGGGCGCGAACACAAACTCAATTCAGTAAGCAGAATGTCCGGTCTTACACATTAATCCTTTAATCTTCATTCAGAAGTAGGACTTCTCCTCCCCCTCTCCAAGCTAAGGCTTATAACTGGAGGTCACCACCTGCCACTGGAGGTCAATTTCTGCTCCCTTTTCATTCTCCATCTCCTCCATTTGCATGAGGAGGAAGGAGAAGTAAGGTGCTGGGACATTTTTACTTGGCTTGGTGGCAGTCAGTCTCTGGGTTTGTAGTGGCTCAGCTGATTGTGTCCATGGAGCTTGCCACTGCTAGGAACCTCTGTCCGACACTTCCCCTGACCGAGACCGATGCTTCTCTCTTCTAGTGCTCACCTGACGCTCCTTTATCAGCCTCTAAAATTCTGGCATTGCCTTCCAGCCTCTTGGTGCTGGTATCCCTCCAGGCAGCTTTGGGCAGAGCCCAGGAGAACTCGATTCTCTCCTGTCTGGTACTTAAGGAACTACCACAAACATCTTTCGTCCCGCTGGCAAGCCGAGGGAGAACAGGCCGCCCCCTCCCAGCCCCTCTGGGAGGCGCCAAACCTGGCTTTAGTTATCTCAGGCCCAGGGCTTCCTGGCCCTCTGTTTCCCAACTTTCAGGACAGGCATATCAAAGCTCTCCAGGCGATCTTCTGGAAACCCCCACACCAGGCTTTAAGTAAAAGACGTAGGATTACTTGGGGGCCATGGGAGCTCACAATACAATGGATTCAAAGAAATTTCTTTTGCAGTCTTCCCCACTCTCCACACTTTTTATACACTGGATCTGGCCAAGAGATAGGAGTCCTGAAACAGGTTCTTTGCAATTTCCTTCAGAAACTCTGCACATGGGGAAACTCACTCTCACTTTGAGAACTTTAATAAGTGTTTTATTAGCACCTCAGGGACTAGGCCAGAAAGAATTCCATTTTAATATCCTGCTATTGGTCTTAACCAACCCCATAGGGTTTGTGCATATACCTTGTAGCATCAACTCTACAGAAATAATGTATTATAAGATTTAATATTAGTGTAAGAAAATCCGGTCATATATAAAGAATATATGTAAGCTGTTTTGCTGTAGACAAAATGTTAGCTCACGTCTTTATAGTATCTTCCTTAGAGGGGATTGTAAGTTCCGGGAGGGTGGGTATTCCGCTTTCCAATTCAAGTTCTACAAAAAACATTTATTAAACAACTCTTTTATGCAAGGCAAAATTCCAAACACTTGTATGTAGTGTATCTTAAATTAAGAAAAGGGAAAAAAAGTTTTTTAATGTGTTATTCATTATGCTTAATGTTCTAAAGTTAAAGACATTATTTAGAAACAGAGAGAAAAACTCACTTTGATTTTCTTGCTCCCTCTCTGGGCCTCCTAATTAAATCTTCCAAATGTTTATTTCTCTCTTCAAGACTGAAGGAAGAAACAATTTTATGACTAAAATTGACTTTTCCAAACTAACAGTTTGTTGGATTCAGTGGGGGATTTGAGATGATAAATATAAATGGTGATCTAGCTTTCCGTATATCATCCATCGACCTCACCATCGGAGGATTTGGGATTTTTTCCTAGCAACTCAAATTATTTAATCAGTTTCTTCCTTTAAGGTTCCAGTAGTGAAGAAGGTAAGTAGATTGTAGTAAACCTATAAAGCGACAGACGCTTTATTCATTTACACAGTGGGTAGAGAACTGATCCCTTTGCAGGAGAAAACCCAACATGATTCTGGGAGTAACGTGTTAAAAGCACAGCTTCTGGGGGCATCTAGGTGGCTCAACAAATTGAGCAATTGAGCTTCTGACTTCGGCTCAGGTCATGATCTCATGGTTTGTGGGTTCGAGCCTGCATCAGGCTCACTGCTGTCAGTGCAGAGCCCGCTTCAGATCCTTTGCCCTTCTCTCTCCCTGACCCTCCCCTTCTCACTCTCTCTCTCTCAAAAATAAACATTAGAAAAACCCCCACACTTTTAAAAGCACAGCCCCTGAGCTGTGAACTGCTTTAACAGGGGGAAATGTGTAACAGCGTCATAGGACGGATCACAGCACGCAGGTGGCCTGTTAGAGATTTACTGGTGTTCTACTTCTACGGCTTTTAGCAAGAGAGATAGCAGCAGGTTCCCTTCTTGCCTCTAGGAGGGCAAATTCAATTAAAGTAGTCTCTTCCCAAATTCCCTTTTCTGTCCAGGGACAGTTTATTAGTTTCCTGTGACTGCTGCAACAGCTGACTACAAACCTAGAAGCTTGAAACAACACATCTTTATTCTCCCACAGCTCAGGAGGTCAGAAGTCTGAAATCAGGTGCCCTGGGCTAAAATCAGGGTGCCAGCAAGGATATGCTCCCTCCAGGGGCTCGGAAGCAGTCTTCTTTGCCTTGCCTTTTCCCTTTCCGGCTGCTGTCCTAATTCCTTGGCTCCTGGCTCCTCGGCACGTGGCCTTTATGCTTCCTGTTGCTCGATCACATTGCCATCTTCTGTCATCAGACTTCTCTCTGCCCCCCTTTTGTAACAACAATTGGGACTGCATTTAGGGCTCACCCAAATAATCCAGGCTCATCTTGCCATCTCAAGATCCCTCATTTAATCACATCTGCGAAGTCTCTTCTGCCATATGAGGGTGCATTCACAAGTCCCAGGGAATGGAGTTTGGCTGTCTTTGGGAAGCTGTTATTCAGGCTACTATGGAGATTAAACAGATCTGTGGAGGATAGAAAATTCTCTTGCAGGGGTCATTACCTCAAATGCCGATGGAAGAGTCAAGCAAGTATGTGAACTGAATAAAGCCAGCTAAGGGGGATTTGGACAAACCAGAGAGCATTTACCCTTATTTTAGAGGTCACTTTTAAATAAGAAACTTGAGCCATGAAAACTTGATCAAAGCAAAAGGGCCCACAGTAACCCCAACCCCCTGGCTGAACGACTCGGCCCATCAGGCAACCCACCTCAAAATACCATAAGCGCTAGCTGACCAGTGGGTTACTTACAGCCAGGCAGTTACTAAAAGAGGGGAAATTCCATTGGTCCCCAAACCACCTCACCTTCCCTCTTTAAATACAGTCCCCACCCACTGCCTTGTGGCAGTCTCTCCTTTGCTGCCCTGCCCGCTGCTCCCTTGAGGTGTAATCAATAAACTTCTCTCTCCTTTGTTCTGTCTCAGGTGAATTCTTTCACCGCCCCCAACCCTGGCCCCCGCTCAGTCCCGTTGCCCGACATTTGAGGGCCCCCATCTGATTGGGAGGGAATCACACCTATTCTCTGCCTGAAGGACAGAGTTGCTACTTGGCTCTTGCCTGATGTTGCCATGTGGGAATGCTGCAGTCCTGAGTCAGATCTCAATTTTAAAGAAGAGATGGAAATCTAACTTTTTATAGAAAATATTCTTTTAAATATTGGCAATATTTCAAAAATACTTTAAACATTAGATGGGCCAAACAAAACACATCTGCCTTGGGATACGCCTCATATGGTGTCATCTTGAAACCTCTGCATTATTGTCCAGAGATATCAGGCTTTTGTTTTCAGAGGTTAAAGGGGAGATGTTGTCCATCTAGGAGGGGATGAAAATATTAAATAGGCCCTCTGTTTACAAACAGCTTGAGTCTGTCATGCTTCATGATTAGAGAAAATACCATGTAATAAATCTTTGTCTTTCTAGAGTTCACAAACAACTGCCCAAGTCTTAGAGGAAGAGGATATTCAAGGAGAGAGACTGAAGTGGCTCAGTCAGTTAAGCATCAGACTTCAGCTCAGGTCATGATCTCACGATTCATGGGTTTGAGCTCTGTGTCTGGCTCCGTGCTGACAGCTAGGAACCTGGAGCCTGCTTTGGATTCTGTGTGTCCCTCGCTCTCTGCCCTGCCTCTGCTCATACTCTGCTCTCTCTCAAAAATAAATCATTAAAAATTTTTTTTAAAGATTTTTAAAAAATAAGTAAAGGCTCTCAGCATGGATCCACTGTGCTGGTGAGGTCTGTGAGCCCGAGCTTATAAACCCGTAATAGTAATAAAGCCCTTTGCTTTTGCTTGCAAAATAAACAAATAAAAAAAAAAATAAAATAAAAAATAAAAAATAAGTAAAAAAGGAGAGTGAAAAGTTCTTCTAAGCATGCTACAAGCACCAACAGGATATACTTATACACAGTGTTCCTGTGCATAGAGCTGAGGACAAAACGCCACAACCTAAGCCCAAGTAAATGGAGTCATTAGTTTCCTGTGGGAATCGATGTTCTCCCTTGAAGGACACTGGCAGCTCATGCAGGGAGCCAAGCAAACAGAGCAGCACCATCCAGCAGAATGAAGGTGCTAACTGGACTGTGTCAACAGGTGGCATGATGTCTGTCCCTACTTGGAAGTGGAAGTCAGACTTATCCATTTTAATGTCTGTGTTAGCACTGGCATTTGTTTTTTGTTTTTTAAACATCTGTATTAATGTATAACTGATATATAATGAATTGCAGATTTATTTATATTTAAAGTGTGGTTTGATGCTTTAACATATATATTCACTCAGGGAACAATAATCACAATGAACATAGTGAACATATCCATCATCTTCAAAATTTTGCTCATGTACATCTGTAAACCCTCACTCCCATTCCTCCCTGCTCCCAGGTCCCCAGACAACCACTGGCCTGCTTTCTCTCACTATAGGTTACTTTCCATTACCTAAAATTTTATATAATGGAATCTTACATTTAGTCCAATTATTTTGAGATTGATCCGTGTTGTCGCATGTACCAAAAGTTCATTCTTTTTTTTTCTTTCTTTTTTTTTTTAATCACTGAGTAGTATTCTATTGTGTGGCTATACTACAGTTTATCATTTTACCATTTGAGGGACGTATGGGTTGTTTCCAGCTCTGTGGATTACAAATAAAGCTGGCATGGACAGTCATTTTTGTGTGTACACAAGTCTAGAAATACAAAGATTTATTCCATGGCATTTTCTCTAATAATGAAGCATGATAGATTCAAGCTGTTTGTAAACAGAAGGCCTATTTAATATTGTCATCTCTTCATTTGGATCAAAACATTGGAGTGCTGAATCATATGGTAGTGTCTGCGAAACTTTGTAAGAAGCTGCCAGACTGTTTCTAAAGTGGCTGTGTCATATTCCATTCCCACCAGGATGGTCTGAGCTGTTCAGCTGCTCCACATCCTTGCCAATACTTGGCATAGTCTTTGGAAACTTCCATTAGTTTTGTAGAGGTATTCATTGTGGTTTTAATTTGTCTTTTAATGATATTGAATATCTTTCCATGTGCTTGTCATCCATCTATCTTCTTGGTGAAGTGTCTGTTCAAATCTTTGCCATTTTGATTGGGTTGTTTTGTTACTACTGAGTATTGAGATTTGCTATATATTCTGGATAAAAGTTCTCTATCAGATATATGACTTGCAAATGTGTTCTTTCAGACTGTGACTTGTCTTTTCATCTGTCTCCTGAAGAGCAGAAGCTTAAATTTTTTTCTTTGTTTTATTGAGACACAATGACACATACATAGCACTGCATAAGTTTAAGGTGTACAGCATAATGACTTGACTTATACAGACTGTGAAATGGTCACCACATGTTGCAGACTATGAGTCTGGAGTTCTCTCTTGTCCAGCAAGAGAACGGATGCAGAACAGAATGTGAGAGAGGCTAATGTCTGGGAGGAGACAAGAGCCCCGACCAGGGGTTTTGGCTCTGTATTTACTGAGCTCACAAGATATTACCCACATGGCGAACATGAAAAAAACAAGATCTTATATACATGGTGGATGGAAGAAAACAATCAGATAGTAATAATTAACTTGTGTGTAAGCAAAGGGTCTTGGTGGCAAGTGGAGTTTCTGATCAAGGTACAACAGTATATTGGTGTCAGAATGGAAAGTACTCGTGATCCCACTACATATCTCACTACCTAACCTCAGCTGTTTTTGCCCCGTGGTGGCGGCTTTCCACCCTGAGCTTTTATCTAACCCATTTATGTAAGTAGAACCTATTTCCCCACAACCACAACAAGTTTAGTTAACAGCAATCATCTCATATTAATACATGAAAAATAAAAAAGAGAAAATAGGGCCGCCTAGGTGGCTCAGTTAAGTGTCTGACTCCTAATCTGGGCTCAGGTCCTGATCTCATGGTTGTGAGATAGAGCCCTGAGTAGAGCCCCACCTCGGGCTCTGTGCTGGGTGTAGAGCCTACTTAAGATTTTCTCTCTCTCCCTCAGCCCCTCTCCTGTTCTTGTATAGGTATACTCTTTCTCTCTCTCAGAATAAATAAATAAACTTTAAAAAATGAATAAAAGTTTTTTTCTTTGTGATAAAATTTTTATAATTTACCTTTAGTGACTTTAAAATATATTATACAGCAATGTTCAACTATAGTCATCATGTTGTACATTTTTTCCAAATATTTATATGACCTATAACTGGAAATGTATACCTTTTGACTACCTCCACCTAATTCTCATGCCCACACACATCCCCCACCACTGTTAACTGCAAATCTGTTCTCTTTTTCTATGGGTTTGGGTTTTGTTTTGTTTTTCAGATTTCACATATAAGTGAGATCACATGGTATTTGTCTTTTTCTGACTGATTTCACTTAGCATAATGCCCTCAAGTTTCATCCATGTTATTGCAAATGGCAGGATTTTCTTCTTGTTTATGATTGAATAATATTCTTCTCTGTGTGTGTGTGTGCGTGTGTGTACATACCACATTTTTTGTATCCATTCATCCATCTATGGACACTTAGATTGCTTCCATATCATGACTATTGTAAATAATGCTGCAATAAACATAAGGACACACATATTGTTTTGAGTGTTTTCATTTTCTTTGGATAAACACCAGGATATGGATCATGTGGTAGTTCTTTTTTAATTTTTTGAGGAACCTCCATACTGTTTCTATAGTGGGTGCACCAATTTATATTCCCACCAACAGTGCACAAGGGTTCCTTTTTGTCTATATCCTTGCTAACACCTGTTATCTCTCATTTTTCCTGATGGTAGCCATTCTAACAGGTATAAAGACATATCTCATTGTGGTTTTGATTTTGCGTTTCCCTGATGATTAGTAATGTTGAGCATGCTTTCATGTACCTGCCATTTGAATGTCTTCTTTGGAAAAATGGCTATTCAGATCCTTTGTTCATTTTAAAATTCAATTGTTTGCTTTTCTGCTATTACGTTATATGAGTTTGCTACATATGTTAGACTTTTAACCCCTTATAAGGCATATGGTTTACAAATATTTCTAACATTTTGTAGGTTGCCTTTTCATTTTGTTATTTCTTTTATCATGAGGAGTTTATTTAGAGTGGTGTAGTCTCACTTCTTTATTTTTTATTTTGTTGCCTGTGCTTTGGGTGTCACATCCAAAAACATCAAAACCCATGTCAAGGAACTTTTTTTTTAATTTTTAAAAAATGTTTTACTTATTTTTGAAAGAGTGCATGTGGGGAAGGAGCCGAGAGAGAGGAAGACACAGGATCCAAAGCGGGCTCTGTGCTGACAGCAGTGAGCCCAGTGTGGGGCTCCGACTCATGAACTGCGAGATCATAACCTGAGCCAAAGCTGGACATTTAACCAACAGAGACACCCAGGTGCCCCTGTCCAGGAGCTTCTTATGCTATCTTTTTTCTTAGGAGTTTCATGGTTCTCAGCCTTTCATTTATGTCTTTAATCCATTTCAAGTTCTATTCTTGAACAGTGGAAGGGAGTATTCTAGTTTTATTCTTTTCCATGTGAATAGCCAATTTTCTAAGAGACTCTTCAATAAAGGGACTGCCTTTTCTCCATTAAATATTCTTGGCTCCCTTGTCAAATATTAGTTGACTGTAAATGTGTGAGTTTACTTCTGGGCCCTTGATTCTGCTCCTTGGTCTGTGTTTCTGTTTTTATCCGTGTACCATGTAGTTTTGTTTGCTATCGCTTTATAAATATAGCTTGAAATCAGAAAGTGTGATGTTTCCTGCTTTGTTCTTCTTTCTCAGCATCTGCTTTGGGGCTAGTCAGGGTCTTTTGTGATTCTATATAAGTTTTAGGATTTTTTTCTAAGAAATTTTTAATTTTGATGAAATCCAATTATCAAATATTTTAAAATGTTTTTTTAAATAAAAGATTTAAAATCAAATCTTTTTAAAAATTATTTTAAAATGTTTATTCTTGAAAGAGACAGAAACAGAGCATGAGTGGGGAAGGGGCACAGAGAGGGAGACACAGAACCGAAGCAGGTTCCAGACTCTGAGCTGTCGGCACAGAACCCTATGTGGACATACTCACATGCTGCAAAATCATGACCTGAGCCGAAGCTGGACGCTTAACCCACTGAGCCACCCAGGTGCCCCTCAAATTTTATTTTATGGATCATGCTCTTAGTGTCTTATCTAAATCATTGCCTAACCTAAGGTCACAGGCATTTTCTCCTATATTTCTTCCAGAAGTTTTGTAGTTTTAGCTCTTACATTGAGGTCTAATATGCACCTTGAATTACTTCTGGCTCTAGTAACAAGGTATAAATAAAAGTGTGTGGGTTTTTTTTAGTTTTTTTAAATTTTTTATTTATTATTTTTTTAAATGTTTTACTTATTTTTGATACAGAGAGAGACAGAGCATGAGAGGGGGAGGGGCAGAGAGAGAAGGAGACACAGAACCGGAAGCAGGCTTTAGGCTCTCAGCTAGCTGTCAGCACAGAGCCTGATGTGGGGCTCAAACCCACGAATGTGAGATCTGACCTGAGCCGAAGTCGGAGGCTTAACCGACTGAGCCACTTAGGCGCCCCTTTAGTTTTTTTTTTTAATTTATTTTTGAAAGAGAGAGAGAGAAAAAGAGACAGAGACAGAGAGGAAGACACAGAATCAGAAGCAGGTTCCAGGCTCTGAGCTGTCAGTACAGAGCCCGATACGGGGCTCAAACCCACAAACTGGGAGATCATGACCTGAGTCGAAGTCGGACACTTAACCGAGCCACCCAAGCACCCCAGTTTTTCTTTTTAAACAAATGAATATCCAATTATTTCAGCACCATACGGATAAAAACAATCTTTTCTCTATTTCATTAGATCTGCACCTTTATGAGACATCAGTCAGCCATAAATGTGTGGGTTTGTACTAGATTCCATATTCTGTTTCATCGATCTCTTTTTCTATTTTAACATCACATTGTTTTGATTATTGTAGCTTCATAGAAAGTCTTTTAAAATTTATTTTATTTTATTATTTTTGAGAGACAGAGACAGCGCGAGCAGGGAAGGGTCAGAGAGAGAGGGAGACACAGAATCCGAAGCAGGCTCCAGGCTCTGAGCTAGCTGTCAGCACAGAGCCTGATGCGGGGCTCGAACCCACAAATTGTGAGATCATGACCTGAGCCAAAGCTGGACACTCAAATGACTGAGCCACCCAGGCGCCCCTCATGCATATTTTTTGTAGGAAATTTTTGTTTGCTATTATATATAGAATCTTAAGATTTTATTTATGTACAGTGTGCTGCTCATGTATAGAAATTAAATTGACTTTAGAAGCTTTCTGTGATTGCCAATTTTGTTAAAATCATTTATAAATATCAACAATTTATCTGTAGGTTATTGTGGACATACTGGGTAGGAAAATATATCATTGGAAATTAATGACAATTTTGTCACTTTTATAGAATTGCCACGTCACAATTTCTATTTCTTTCTCTCTTCTTAGGACGTTGGTGAGGACTACTGGCATATTACCAAGTAGAATTGGCAACAACAATGGGTTTATTAATCTTGTTCCTGATTTTCAGATGAAAGAAATACAGTGTTTCAACTGATTATTATATTGGCTTTGGGTTTTGGGGGGTAGAGGATGGGAACATACCATTAGTCAAACAGTAGAAGATTCTCGGGGTGCCTGGCTTGCTCAGGCAGGTGAGAGACCAGCAATTTGTTTCAGCTCAGGTCATGATCATGTGGTTTCATGAATTCGAGCCCCGTGTCAGGCTCTGTGCCAGCAGCACAAAGCCTGCTTGGGATTCTCTGTCTTCTCTCTCTTTGACCGTCCCCCACACATGCTGTCTCTGTCTCCCTCAAAATAAATATAGTCTTAAAAAGAGTCCCTTACTTGTATTTTTGTCATGAGCCGTACAAAAATATTTTTAATGTATACTGCTGTAGAATTTCTGAACCTATTGAAATGCTATTTTCTCTTTTATTCAGTTAATGTGGTGGATTTTATTAAAGAGTTTCTAATGTTTCATTGCTGTGAAACATTCAATTTGCTCAGAAAGCATTGTTGTTCTTTTCATTGCTGGATTCAGTTTATTATTTTTGTTTAGAAGTTTTGCATCTATGTTTATGATGAAATTAATTATCATTTATGCTTCTCAGGCTTTCCTTGTCTGCTTTTAATATTTTTTCTATAAACTCTCCATTTCACCTAATTTTTCCAAAATCATTCGTATAACATTTTTATTATAATATCTCCTTAATTAATCTCTGCTGCATCTGCTGTCATTTCTCTATCTTCATTTCCTTTGAAGTTTCTAATATTAAAATCTTATTGTCAGGAAATGATCTATGTTTTTGTCTGAAGCTTCCGTATCTTATCTGCATTTCTTCAAGAGTTCAAGTGGATAAAACACTCTAGGTCGGCACTGACTCTTACCACAGACGCTGTTCTACTCTCTTCTGGCTTTTATTGTTGCTGTCCACAGGACAGCAGTCAGGCAAGCCGGTTTGCATTTGCAGATAAGGTCACTTCTCTAACCCTGGTTTTAAGATCCCCTCTTCCTATCTAGTATTCTTTAGTTTTATACATACAACACTTCTAGGTCTTCATTTCTTTACATTTATCCTGTTTCGAAAAATCCTCCATAGTTTATTCTCCACCATTCTGTTCTTTTTCTGAAATTCCAAGTAGTTTGGATCTTCTTCCTCTGGGCACTGTTTCACTTGACCTTTACTTCGTATGTGTCTGTGTGATAGTGTATGCATTTCTTTCTCTTCTAACTCACTAATTCTTTCCTATTCAGTGACCCATCTACTGTCTATTCTGTTCATTGAGTATGTATTATGTATGTATTTCTGTGATACAGAGGAATTGGAAGAAGGGTCACGTTAGACAGTGTGGTCATGGAAAGTCTCTCTGAGGAGGTGACATGTGAACAGAGACTAAAGGTTGATAAGGACAAAATGTCAGGTCAGGGGAAAACACTCTAGGCGGAAGCAAGAGCAAGTGTGAATGCCCTGAGAGAGGCAAGTCTTGCCAAGTTCTAGCAACTACAAGCAACAGGGAAGGAGAGACCAAGATGAGGTGGGAGAAACAGTATTAGGTAAGATAATGTAGGGTTTTAGAAGCTGGAGTAGAGAGTTTGCATTTATATTAAGGGTGAGGGGAGGCTCATCAAGGATTTAATGCACTTTAAAATAGTGCTATCTGATTTGTGGCTTTTAAAATGATTTTTAGAGAGATATAATTGATGTAAAACTTCATTTTAGTTTCAGATGTTCATCATAATGCTTCAATATTTATATATATTGTGAAATGTTCACCACAATAAGTCTAGTTGCTCTCTGTTACCAAATAGAGTTACAAATTTTTTTTGTCAGGAAAAATTTTACGATTTACTCTCTTAGCAACTTTCAAATCTACAACACGGTATTAATAAGTATAGTCACTATGCTATACATTACATCCCTATGATTATTTTATAACTGGAAATTTGTACCTTTTGACCCTCTTCACCCATTGCACCGGCCCCCCAGACCCCTGACAGTGACAACCACTAATCAGTTCTCTGTATCTATGAGCTTATTTTTTTTTTTAGATCCCATATATAAGTGAGATCATCTGGTATTTATCTTTCTCTGACTTATTTCATTTGGCATGATGCCCTCAAGCTCCACCTATGTTGTCACAATGGTAGAATTCCTTCTTTTTATGGCTGAATAACATTCCATTGCATATATATATCACATTTTCTTTTTCTTTTCATTCATCAGTGGTACTTCAGTTGTTTCTGTATCTTGATTATTGTAAATAATGCTGCAGTAAATATGTGGTACATGTATCTTTTCAAGTTTTCATTTTCTTCAGATAAATATCCAGAAGTAGAATTGCCTAACCATATGGTAGTTTTATCTTTCATTTTTTGAGGAACCTCCATACTGTCTTCCACAGTGGCTGCACCAATTTACATTCCCATCAATAGCGCACGCAAGTTGCCTTTCCTCCACCTCTTAGGATTTCTATCCTTGTTAACAGCCCTCCTAACAGGTGTGGGGTGACTTCTCATTGTGGTTCTGATTTCTATGATGATTAGTGATGTAGGCATCTTTTCATGCACCCGTTGGCCATCTGTATGTTGAACTGGGATATTTAAAAATTTTTTGTTTATGTTTATTTTTGAGAGGGGGGAGGGTCAGAGAGAGAGGGAGACACAGAATCCGAAGCAGGTTCCAGGTTCTGAGCCATGTGTGTATGTGCGTGTGTGTGTGTGTATATATATATATATACATGTACACATACATACATATATAACATATATATATTTATATGGAGCAGGGACTTTTACACCTGAAACTGATCTGGCCACAGGTATTACAGAGAAAGCAGTGTTCAGGAGAGAGATGCATGATTACTGGAATCTCTGTAGCATTTCAGAAAACCTGCTTTACTCAGATAGGGAAGACAGTGAATGCACCTCTAAAACGGGCATTTGGGTGGAGATTTCAAGAACAGTAGGCAATAACTGGGATGAGGGAAGCCTGAGCATTCCAGGTGGAACAGCCTATGCTAAAGTCATGAGGTAAAAGGGAATGTGATGCATTTGAGAAGCTATAATATCTCCAGTGTGGCCGAAGGCAAGGCAGGGAGTGGGGAGATGAGACTGGAGAGGCAGGCAGAAACCATATCGTGAAGAAACTTTTAGGTCATGTTAAGGATTTTTGCTTTTATCTAAAAGTGGTGGAAGAAATCACTAAAAGTGTTTTAAGAGGCAAGATGAGATTTATATTTCAGAAAGATTACTCTGGCTGCATGTGCAAAATGGACCTTACCAAGTTCCTTCTTTTATTTAGTCTCTTAGAAAAATCAAATATTAATGGCTTTTATAAGTAAGCAGCTGTTTCTAAAATGCAAGGCACGTACATTGAAAACTTACAGTATATTCAGTAGAAATATTTAAAGATACTCCAAACACTGCTAAATATTAACAGAATAGCACCACTTAAAGAAACATTGTTCTAATGATGTATTTGATCATTTTTGAAGCAGCATACACCTTTTAAAAAGACCAAAGTTGGGGCACCTGGGTGGCTCAGTCAGTTAAGCATCTGACTTCTGCTCAGGTCATGGTCTCAAGGCTCGTGAGTTCAAGCCCCACACCAGGATATCTGCTGTCAGCGCAGAGCCTGCGTTGGTTCCTGTCTCCCTCTCTGTCCTTCCCCAGCTTGTACTTTCTTTCTGTCTCAAAAATAAATAAAAACATCAAAAAAATACTTTTAAAGATCAAAGCTAATTCATAATAAATTTTAAAAACTGTCTTCATGAATATAACAAATTTATAAATATAGAAATTTTTATTTAAAAATGATGATTCTTACCACTTAAAGCAAATCATCTCACATGACATCTGGCAGTGGTTCTCAAACTGTCCAGACATTAGAATCACCTGGATGGCTTTTCAAATACACTGATGCCCAGAACTAACTTGGTATTAGCTTTTTGGATCAGGGAGTAGAGTCTGGGCACTGGATGTTTTTAAAAAGCATTCAGGGGAATTTTAATAAGCAGCCACAGTTGACAACCATTTTAGTAAAATTTATAGAACTGAGGTGTCAAATTTCTTCTTTTTAAAAAAAATTTTTAAGTTTATTTATTTATTTTGAGAGAGAGCAAGCAGGGTAGGGGCAGAGAGAGATAAAAACACAGAATCTGAACAGGCTCCATTGAGGCTCTGAGCTGTCAGCACAGAGCCTGATGTGGGGCTTGAACTCATGAACTGTGAGATCATGAGCTGAGCCGAAGTCAGATGCCTAACTGACTGAGCCACCAGGCACACCTTATTTTTTATTTTTATTTTTTTTTAGAGCGAGAGTGCCAGAGGTTGAGAGAGAGAGTCTTAAGCAGTCTCCATGCTCAGCCTGGAGCCTGATGAGGAGCTAGTTGCCAGGACCCTGGGATCATGACCCAAGCCAAAATCAAGAGGAGGGCGCTCAACTGACTGAGCCACCCAGACGCCCAGAGCTGAATCTCATTCTCATGAGAGAGTTTAGTTGGTACTTGAAATACATACATGGATGTTTCGTTTGGTGTGCATTCAAAACTTTTTGTGAATGAAGTCTAAGCGTTGCAAGGTTATTTTACTTGAACACCATGGAATATCTCCTGAAAATTTTGGATGCTTCTCATGAATACTGTCACCGCCCCCCTCCCTGAAATATAAAGGGAGCTGTGAGAAAGGAAGATGAAAATCTGGTTATGCAAGTAGTCAGACATTAAGCAGACTATTTTATTGAAGAATGGCCTTAATTTATAAAAACTGCACATTTTTTCTCTTTCTAGGAGTCTAAGAAAATAAACTTGGCAAGCCAGAGAGCAAAATAAAATATCGGTAAATGTTTACAAAATTGAAAACTAAGCTTTTTCAACTTACAGTGCAATCTGGGAGTGGGATATCTCAAGCCTTTGGTCAGCACATTTGATCATATCTTCATGTGATGTAGCCTTGGAAAAATTAAGCCAAAAAATTATTCTATGATAAATTCTAGAATTTTTATTTTTGTTTATATTTGCTTTAAAAAAATCTCTACAATTGAAGTTTAATTATGTGAATTTCATCAAGTTTTGCAGTAGGAAAAACATCTTCCTTACAGTCTGAAATCAGGAATATGATTAGCAATAGAACTACAAAGTACCTACTCATCAGGCAGAAAGACTGAAGTGTCAGAAAACGGACAGCTGTAACCCAGGTGTCTTCTGCACGAGCGGCAGATGGATCAGCTAAGGGTTAGAACCTGTTCGGTTAAAGTTAATGCGGTTTTCAGAAGGCAAACTAGAATGTTAAATTGAAAAGATTTACAATTACCCTAAAATGAAGCCCTAATACTAAGATCTAAAATAGTGGACAGCGGGGGATACATACCCAGAACGTTGTTAGGGGTCAGCTAAAAGGCTGGTAGGACATTTTAAAACGTCATTATGAAGGAAAAAGAATCAATATAAATGTGTTTCATCATTCTTGAGATCCTTTGTAGCACTGAAATTCTATTATTTTAATATTTGGCATACTTTTAAAAACAAAAATTTCTATAAGAAAATTTGTACCTTATTTATTAAGTTGCCTAAATGTCTTTGGTATTTGTCATTTTCTTCAGTGAGTCTGTAGCACTGGTCTGCTTTTGACTTTAGAAGACCTCCCAATTTTGGAATCTATGGAGAAACATAAATAAAAATACAAACTGTGGAAACTGTCATGAAAACCACATATGAGGACACTTGGGTAGCTCCGTTGGTTAAGCATCCAACTTCAGCTCTGGTCATGATTTATAGTTCATGAGTTCAAGTGCCATTTCAGGCTCTGTGCTGACAGTTCTGAGTCTGGAGCCTGCTTTTTATTCTATGTCTCCCTCTCTCTCTGTCCCTCCCCCACTTGCACTTTGTATCTCTCTCTCTCAAAAAAAAACATTAAAAAATAATTTAAAAAATCATTTCTTAGGGGGAAAAAAAGAAAACCACATATGGATGCTACGAACTAATGAGAACAGTGGCCTATACTTTATTCCAAGATTTTCTTTTTTTTTTAAGTTTGTTTTTGAGAGAGAGAGAGAGAGAGAGAGTGAGAGAGACAGTGTTAGTGGGGGAGGGGCAGAGAAAGAGGAAGAGAGAGAGAAAATCCCAAGCAGGCTCAGTGCTATTAGCACTGAACCCAACATAGGGCTTGAACTCACAAACCATGAGATCCTGACCTGAGCCAAGAATCAGACACTTAACCAACTGAGCCACCCAGGCACTCTGTTCCTCTTAAACCAAGGTGTGCCACAAGTGAATCAACAGACACTAATCCTAGTTAGATTGCATTTAAAACAGAGGAGCAGAAATTATAATTTTATAATCACAATGATAATTTCCTCCAATTTAATATTATGAAAAAGCTTTGCAAATAATCAAACACGTGTTAGTGAATACAAGTGTCCACCCCAAATCTTCCTTACCTCTTTCCATTTATAACCAATGTATAGATATATTTGATTCCATCTAAATTAAAGCACTAATGTGCCAGATAATGCATTTTCAGGTTTGATAGTTTCAACTTGTATAAATGATACAAAGTTTTAATTTTTTTAATGTTTTATTTATTTTTGAGAGCAAGAGACACAGAGCACAAATGGGGGAGGGACAGAGAGAGAGGGAGGCACAGAATAGGCTCCAGGCTCTGAGCTGTCAGCACAGAGCTCGACATGAAGCTTGAAATCACAGACTGCGAGATCATGACCTGAGCTGAAGTTGGACGCTCAACCAACTGAGCCACCCAGGTGCCCCACACCAAGTTTTTTTTTTTTTCAACCATATTTCCATTTTATTTTTATTTTTTTAAATAGTTTATTGTCAAATTGGTTTCCATATAACACCCAGTGCTTCTCCCCACAAGTGCCCCCCACCATGACTATCATCCCCTCCCTCCCTCCCCCTCCCCCTTCAGTCCATGGTTCGTTTTCAGTATTCACTAGTCTCCCTTGATCTGTGTCCCTCACTCTCCCCCACTCTCTTTCCCCCTTCCTCTCCCCATGGTCCCGCCAGGTCTCTCCTGTTAGACCTATGAATGCAAATATATGGTATCTATCCTTCTCTGCCTGACTTATTTCGCTTAACATGACACACTCAAGGTCCATCCACTTTGCTACAAATGGCCATATTTCATTCTTCCTCATTGCCATATAGTACTCCATTGTATATATATACCACACCAAGTTTTTAAAAAGGCTTAGTTCAATGTATGTCATGTTCTGACCTAAGGCCTAATCTTTATTTACACACACAAAAATACCAAAAATTAAAAAACTTATTTCTAACCATGGCATCTCAGATTAATTATCAGGAAAGGGTATTCACAAGTTCCCTTATCAGTTACCTTAATTTTCAAATCAGTTATAGAAGAAAAATGACAGAAATGTCCCCATTAAGTACCAATGTAAAGAATGGCTATCGATCTTCTAATGTTTTAGATACACTTTCATGTCTGTAGGGAAATCCTGTAGGAGAAGCAATGGCAAAACAAATTTGCTGCGGAAATAGCAACTCTCTTATTCTTCCTCTCTTATGTCAATAAATTAAAGGGAAAATACCAAACCAGTGGTCCTTCTCTGATTACATACATTATTTAAGATACGGAATACAAATATTATGACCTCAATTTAACAGATGGGATCAAGGTGAAGAGAATCTAAAATTCTTTGAAAGGATAGGTCTAGAAGTGGGAAATACTAAAACCGTATTTGTCAGCCATTAGCACAGGGCCTGGCTTTCCCCCTTCCATTCCTCCCTGCACTCCTGGGGCCTCCTGTGTCGCATGACCTCCTACTAAAGCAATACAGAATTCTTCTCACTCTTTTTCATTATAGACTTTATGGCACGTTTTGGATTTCCTTAATGGCTTTCAGTTTTTAAAAAGAATTTTTCAATGTTTATTTACTTTTGAGAGTGAGAGAGAGACAGTGTGAGCGGGGGAGGGGCAGAGAGAGAGAGACAGACAGACAGACAGACAGACAGAAATGGAAGCAGGCTCCAGGCTCTGAGCTGTCAGCACAGAGCCCGATGCAGGACTTCAACTCACAAACTGTGAGATCATGATCTGAGCTGAATTCAGATGCTTAACCAACGGAGCCACCCAGGCGCCCCTCTTTAATGACTTTCAAGATCAAAGTAATAGCCCTTTTAAATCCACAGATTGAATTGTTTAAATTTGCTAACCTCAGATTAAAGAAATAAGAGCAAAATATCCCTTAAAGAGTATTTGTTTTGGAGATAAAGGAATAACTCTTGTAAAGCAGTATTTTGGATTACAGTGAAATCAAAATTTTAAGTTTCTGAAGTGTGTAACATTTAACTGTTTTAAGAGTATTACTGACATACAATAAATAGCACATATTTTTGTTACAGTTTACTCATTTTGAGAGAAAGAGAGAGAAAGCATGTCCATGCATGATGGGGATAGGGACACAGAGATAAAGAGAATTTCAAGCAGGCACCATGCTATCAGCACAGAGCCTGACATGGCACTTGATCCCACAAACCATGAGACCCTGACCTGATCTGAGATCAAGAGTTGGATGCTTAATTGACCGAGCCATCTGCCTGCCCCTAAACTGGACATATTTAAAGAGTACAGTCTGATGGTTTCACATATGTATATAATTATGAAACCATCACCACAATCAATATAATGAACATAACCATCACTGCCTCTCCTCTTGTCTCTTGGTAATGCCTGTCTTCTCTGACTCCCACACTGCGTGAACCCCCAGCAAATACTGCTTTCTCTCACTATTGATTGGTCTGTATTTTTTAGAGTTTTATAGAATATAAGCAAACAGTATTTACTCTGGGCTGGCTCTTCTCACTCCAGACAATTTTGAGATTCATCTAGGTTGCATGTGTATCAGTAGTTCTTCCCTTTTTCCTTGCTGAGTAGTACTCCATAATGTGGACATACCACAGTTTGTTTATCCATTCATTGTTGAGAGACATTTGAGTTGCTTTTGATTTTTGATTATAAATAAAGCTGCTAGGAACTTTCATGTCCAGATCTTTGTATGAACATATGCTTTCATGTACCTTGGGTAAACACCTAAGAGTAGACCAATGGCAGGTATATGTTTACCTTTTTAATAAACTGCCAAGCTTTTCTAAAGTGGCTGTACAATTTTACATTCCCATCAGCCGCATATGAGACTTGCAGTTGTTCCTATGCTCCAATGGAACCAGTCTTCAAGGTCCAGTTGCCATTCCCCTTCACAAGGTGTTCCATGATCCTCCCCACCTGGACAGCATCTGGTCCTCCTCTGAACTCCTCGTTCAACAAACATGGCCTCTGTCAGACACTAGTCACTGTATCGCTTTTTAAGAAACTTCTCCTTTGGAATGCCTTGGTGGCTCAGTCAGTGAAGCACCCAATTCTTGATTTCAGCTCAGGTCATGATCTCATGGTTCATGGGACTGAGCCCCATGTTGGTTTCTGCCCTGTCAGTGCAGAGCCTGCTTGGGATTCTTTCTCTCCCTCTCTTTGTCTTTCCCTCTCATGCGTGCTCTCTCTCGAAATAAATAAACCTTAAAAAAAAACTTTCTCTTTTATCCCTTTTGAATAGTTATTTATGTCTTCTTTTCCGGGTTTCTTACAAGTGGACATCATGTTTGATTAAGCTGTGTCTACAGTGACTAGAACCTTTTAGCCTTTTGTGGGAAGTCAATAATTACTTATTAAATTAAAAAGTTAATGAGTTACAAGAAACTTTTGAGCCCTCACAACATTGAATTTTCTTCTGTCTTATAGATGAATGGTTATGCTATGAATTTAGTGCAGAATAACAATTTTTAATAATTTAGAAATATGATAGACTTCTCTAACTGCTATTAACAAATAAATTACATTATTTAATCACCTTTTCATTATAGTAGGATTCAATTGGCCTTGATCTCACGAACCATGAAATCATGACCTAAGCCAAAATCAAGAGTTGGACACTTAACCGACTAAGCCACGGCGGCGCCCCACATTTTCTCTTTCTTATAACTTATTTTTCCTGTTTATTTGTCTTTATTTTTTTCCAGCTTCATTGAGATATAATTGATATGTAATACTGTGTAAGTTTAAGGTATACAACATGGTGATTTGATACACTTCTATACTGTAAAATGATTACCACCACCACATTAGCTAACACCTCCGTTAAGTCACATAATTACTATGTATTTTCTGTGGTGATACCTTCATCTTTTAGATGGCATCTAAAGTAACCTCTAAGAACTATTTCCCAAGTACTCCTGAATCATAGTTGTTATAAACAGCTATCAATATGCGGATATAAGAATGGTGCTAGTGGTGTACCTGGCTGGCCCAGTCAGAAGAGCGTGTAGCTCTTGACCTTGGGACTGTGAGATTGAGCCCCATGTTGGGTGTAGAGATCACAAAAAATAAATAAATAAATAAATAAAACTTTAAAAAAAGAACGGTGGTAGCATATGCAACAATATAAATGTACTTCAATCACTGGAAAATACCGCATGTTTTTTTATTTCTGCATTTTGAAAAAATAAATCTGATTAGTCTAAACAATATAAGGTAGGGTAATATGTAAAATATCAAAATCTGAAAATACAAACTTCAATTCTATACTCTTTATGGTCAAATAATACTGCCACAGTGTGGGGAGCGGCAAAGATCTCAGCTGCTTGGCCATTTGCTAGCCGGATTTGTCACTCCCTGAGGGGAGTTGCAAAATAGGCAGGGGCCACTCCCTGCCAGAGGAGAAGCCAGAAGATCAAAGCTCAACCGCCTGCAGGCAGGGTAGCTTCAGCCCCTCAGGCGCTGTGCTAGGACACTTTAGTCCGGTTCCTTTTTTACTCCAGTCTTAATCCCTTGACCCTGTTTCCTAGCAACCAACCTAGGTCAGCCGCCTTGTTTTCCTGCCTTGAAACCTTTATAAGATTCGGGGTTTTCTGAATAAAGAAGAAGAGGCTTGAGAAGAAGAGGCTTGATTGAAACCGTGTGTTGTCTTTACTCTCTGTGCGTCCCCCTTCCCGCCCTTTCTCTCCCTCCCTCAGGAAAAGAACCCATGAGGACTCTCCGCCCTGCCGTCGGGGCGGACGAGACAGGTACCGCCGAACGCCGGGGAGGAGCGCGCCGCGACCTGGCCTCGGTTAAGACACCACAGTGTCAGTGTAAGACCATCCTAATGAACGAAGTTTTAGAAGGTTGATAGTTTTTTTTTTAAGTTTGATTAAAAGAATCCTTTATCTATAATATTTTTAATGTTTATTTATTTTTGAGAGAGACACAACATCAGCCAGGGAGGGACAGAGAGAGAGAGAGAGAGAGAGAGAGAGAGAGAGAGAGAGAAGACACAGAATCCAAAGAAGGCTCCAGGCCCTGAGCTGTCAGCACAGCGCCTGATACAGGGCTTGAACTCATGGATGGTGAAATCATGGCCTGAGCCGATGTTGGACAGTTAACCAACCAAGCTATTCAGGCGCCCCAAAGGTTTATAGTTTCTTAAACTCATCCATAAAATGGTGCTATGGCTAAAAAGGATAGCAAAGCAACAGAAGATCTTTCTTACCAAGCAATCAAGCTCCTCATTCAGACTGTGGTACATATTCAGTCTGGCTCCCAGTAAGATAAATACATCTCCAATGTTCTTGGCATCATCTGAATCAAAGCCTGTAACCTGAGATTAAATACGTTTGTGCTCACATCCAACACTTTCATATTCCTTGGAAAATTTGACAATAAGTATTTTATAAGATTAACAATCAGATCTTCAGTGACTAGAATCATAGACGTGTAGAACATACAGCTGGAAGGATTTCAACACATTTCCCAAAAGAACATAAATATTTGAAATTGTATTTTTGTATGTTTAAGACAGTGCAAAGTGAATGTTACACTCACCTCAATAACCCGATCTTGAAATGCTTTTTCGTTAGTAATTAACTCTCTAAAAGTTGTGATTCTGTCTTTATGTTTCAGTAGCTAAGAAAAAAAGCATTTTACATTTCAGAAAAGGAGATGAAATAAAATATATTCTATAACATTTATAATAAAATCCTGCACCATCCAATCCCTGGTCTCCAAAGATCTACTGTTTCTCCAGCTCTTGTGCAGAAAAGCAATCCCACAGCAGAGCTGAGACTGCTCTCTGCCCCCTCGGGGACTGGGAACTGGATTGCAGGAGGATTTCCATAATTTCATCATATCAATACCTCATTCTGCCTAATCTATTTGTACAAAGAGTATAGTTTACACAGAAACACCTCTTTCCTTTTGGAGGGTCTGGAATTTTCATATGTGCTAGGCAGAGGTGCCTATGTGAGTAGCCCCCAGTTACAATCCTGGGTGCTGGGTCTCTCATGAGGTACGTAAAAACTTTACATATATTGTCATAGCTCAATGCTGGGAAAAGGAGGTGCATCTTGTGTGACTCCACTGAGATGGGACTCTTGGCAGTTTAAATCTGGTTTCCTTTGGACTTTGCCCCAAGCACCTTTTCCCTGTGCTTACTTTGTTCTGTATCCTCTCACTGTGAAACAGACCCGTGGTAGGACTGTATGCAGGGTCCCAAGGGTCCTAACAATCAATGAACTTGAAGATGGCCTGGAGATCTCTAGGAATTTATCCCAGCATTCAGCTGTTTTTACAACCAGGCTATCAGAATTCTTCTTTAAAGAAAAAAAAAGCTGCCAATTTTTCCTAGACCTAATTTATAATCATTTATTTGTTCATTTGTCCCTTCAGTAATAATATACATCTTAATATTCAAAATTCAAACTTCTCTAAAAATCAGTGAGGTAAATAAAGTGTGAAGCACAGAATTATTTTTATTATGAGCAATTTCCAATAGTTAAATAGAGAAAAAACTTCAACAAACCTCCATGTAATTTTCATCCAGCTTCGACTATTGACAACTAGTAGCCCATCTTGTATCATTTATATCCCCCCAACCATGTCCTCCCCGCTCCAGTTCTCCCCTTCACTAGGTCAAATCACAGACACTGTCTCATTTCACCTGCCAATATTTCAGTAAATTTACCAAAAGAACACAAATATCTGACATTTTATTTTTGTAACATCCTGCTCCACCCCTCGATGGGCCTATTTTTGAAGAGTATCTGTTTCTCTGCACAGCTGTTATTCCTTGATCCTTTTCTCTACAGGTTAACTAGAAGACAAAGAGACTCCCCAGGATGCCTGCATAGATTTTCTATGCAGTAGTTTCCTGATAATACAGGACTGAGTTTGTTATTACAATCCAAGATCCCATATTTGAGTACGTTTTTATTCCGCTGGCTGATAAACTTGTCACATCTGTTTTCCTCTCAAATTAAAGCGGGCACAAGTTAACATCCTGCTATTGCCTTCCCCATTTCACTTACTCTCTTAATTTGTCCCTCCATCGCTGTACCACTAAACCAACAAGAATAACTGAAGAAATTCCCCTACCCGTGTGCTACCGGGAAAATAAAATGACTGCTTTTCAGTGTATCCACTATTCCAAGTTTGAAAATCACTATCAATATCAAATACACTAATCTTCAGAAATCTGTAGTGCTGGGGCGCCTGAGTGGACCAGTTGGTTAATTATCTGACTTCGGCTCAGGTCATGATCTCACAGTTTGTGAGTTCGAGCTCCACCTCAGGCTCTGTACTGACAGCTTGTACCCTGCTTTGGATTCTGTGTCTCCCTCTCTCTCTGCCCTTCCCTGGCTTGCGCTCAGTCTCTCTCTCCCTCTCTCTTCTAAAATAAATAATCATTAAAAAAAAAAAGGAATCAGAAGTGCCATGCAAAAGTGGAAAAAGTAATCATACTTTTTTTTGGTAGATGAATAATATTTTGTAATACAAACTTAAGTTATAAGACAAGCCAAATGTTGAATAATGTATCTCCTTAGTGAAGGCCATAGTAAAACTAATCTGGTCCCCCAAAACAATTCTTTTTTAAAAAAATAAAAATTTGGGGAGTTTTTTTTATACTCTTATGTTACTTTTTTATTTGACTATTATTTTCACCAAAAATTATACAGGTTTTAGGATAAAGAATAAATACAGTACCTCTTGATCTAAATTTTTCTTTTTAAGATGGAAGCGCTTCAGTTTTTGTAGCATTACATCACTAATTTTCTCACTATCTTTGAAATGTTCAGTATTGGTAGTACTGATGTCCTAAGGAAAATAGTTTGAGAATCTATATTAAAAAGTTTTCATTAAAGCTAAGAGGACAGACAAAACACACACAAAAATTTCCAGAATAAATTACCAACCAAAAGAAATAAAGTAATATTGAACTCAATTACTCATCAATAAGACATCTAATAAAGCATTAGTGTGGAAAGAATTCTTACAGATTCACACTCGCATGTAAGTGGTTATTGGGACAGATTAGGATAATCCCTGGAAAATTAATCCTCCACTATAATAACAGTACATGCTTACACATTCATATGAACATCCCATTAGCTTAACCTGGTCAGTTAACAAATCCAAATTTCAGCCAAATTGCGATACGTGACATCAGAGTAATCAGACCTCAACACTACTGAAGCTCTAGATATTTCATGGGTGCCTAGAATGAAGGTATTTGTATGTATAACCTCAGGGTCAAAAATGTCTGCATAAGTCAAAGTGCCTGAGTTTGTGTCTGAGTTCTGTCACTTAATCCTATGTGAGTCTTTGGACAAGAAACCAACTGTTCTAAGTCTCAGTGTGTTTTTTCCATGTTTTTTCCCCCATTTTTTTTAAAAGCCTGTTAATATAAAGAATAGCATAAGGATTGGATGAGATAACCCATGAAAGTCAGGGGCAGTAAATTTAAATGCTTCCAAGGATAAGTTGGAAAGTGAACAAATATTTGTTGAGTGCTGATTAAGGGCTTACTCTGAATTAGGTATGGGGCATATAACACACCATGTTTCTGATGTTGAAGCCTTCTATTCTACTGGGGATGAGAGACACAGAATAAGCACACGGATAGTATTTGTTTGGTGTGGGATGACATCCACTAACAAGAGGGCTGAGGACGCACTCCTCATGGGGAGGTGCGATGGAGAAGTGGCCTCCAGTGACATGGGGGAAAACCAAGCCTTATAGTGAGTAAGCAAACGTGTGAAGGAACAAAGTAGGATGGCAAAGTCTGCAGCTAAGGAGAGTCTGTGCCACATTCAGAGTCACAGACAGAAAAACAAAGACTTTAGGTGGATATAGTCTATGTGCCACCACTTTGTGATCTCTGCATAAAATGCTCAGCTCAGTGTCTAGCATTAAATAAATGCTAGCATTCAACAAACTTTAGCTATAACACAATAGTTGTGTTGGAACAGGAACATCACAGAGCAGCCCTCCCCCCACCACCTTGGGCTCTGATGACTACACTTACGGTTACAGAAATGGACAATAAGAGAAGGGGAAGAAAGACAGCTACTAGCTCATTGGAGAAGCTATCAAATGTCATGCTTTGTACTATGATCTCTCATTCAATGTAGTGTTTGCAACCTCCCAGGGCAGGGGCAAGTATCATTTTCCCTACTTAGGATAAGGACACTGAGGCTGAGAAAGGCAAAGTCACTTGGCCAAGTCACACAGCCAGGAAATGGCGAAGTCAGGATTCAAACTCACCTGACACTAACTTCATTCTTCATTCCACTAATGAATACAACTCCCCGCTGGCCTCCTCCTGCCCAAAAGCTAAATTTTAGATTGGGCAAATGGCATGATGATGGGAACACTCACTAATCACTAGGAGCAGACTGAGCCAGAGAATAAGACACCCACCTGATAGAGCATCCATGACATGTAAGAAGTACTAAATGAAGGGTTTTCTCTGATGCCTTTATTTTGTATCTGATTATACTATTTTACTTGTGTTAAGAAAAATAAAAAAGCAGCAGGAAGAAGGCTGGGCTGACAGGTTTTCTTAAGGAGCTGAATTTTACCTTCCATTTTTTTCTTCCATAACTTAACTCCATTCCCTTATATTGCCTCTTTGGTGTAGTCCAACTTCGGTACTTCTTCCTCCCTCAATAAAAAAACATGACTTTGTTTTTATTACCTGGCATGTGAGAAGTCCTATGACCAGTGCCAAAAGACGATGAAGCTTGGAGACCAGCTGAGAGGTTGTCTTCACATCTGGGGGACTAAGGCTCACTTCCTCACCAGGTGAGTAATTCGGGAACACATGAGAACGTATCATCTTTGCCTCCTATGTGTACACAATTGAGATGTGTCACGATAAGAGTCTGGATTGCTCTTCAAGTAAAATTCTGAATTAAATGCCACTCTTTAAAACTCTGAGCAACCATAACAATGTGGCACTCAAATTTAAATTTGAAGAGATGTGGGGCACCTGGGTAGCTCAGTTGGTTGAGTGTCTGACCCTTGATTTTGGCTCAGGTCATAATCCCAGGGTCGTGGGGTTCAAGCCCTGTGTCAGGTTAAGAGTCTCTTTCCCTCTGCCCTCTCCCCACTTGCTCCTGCTCTCTTTCTACAATTAAAAAAAATTGGAGATAAATGCTCATATTTATTTAAAAAAAAACTTCGAGTTGGGAGAAGTGGCCATGGGGAATGGCCGGCGGCTCCACCATAGGGATTCCTGAGGCCGTGTTTGTGGAAGATGTGGATTCATTCATGAAACAGCCTGGGAATGAGACTGCAGACACAGTACTGAAGAAGCTGGAGGAGCAGTACCAGAAGTATAAGTTTATGGAGCTCAATCTTGCTCCAAAGAAAAGGAGGCTGAAAGGTCAGATTCCTGAAATTAAGCAGACATTAGACATTCTAAAATACATGCAGAAGAAGAAAGACTCCACCAACTCACTGGAGACTAGATTCTTACTGGAGGACAACCTGTATTGCAAAGCTTCAGTTCCTCCTACCGATAAAGTGTGTCTGTGGCTGGGGGCTAATGTGATGTTTGAGTACGATATTGATGAAGCCCAGGCATTGTTGGAAAAGAATTTATCGACTGCTACAAAGAATCTTGATTCTCTTGAGGAAGACCTTGACTTCCTTCGAGATCAGTTTACTACCACAGAAGTCAATATGGCCAGGGTTTATAATTGGGATGTAAAAAGAAGAAACAAAGATGATTCTACCAAGAACAAAGCATAACGCTGGCAATTAAAAATGTGGTTCAGTTTCCCAAACATGTTATTTTAAGTATCCTAAAGTTTATCCCTAAAGGTTGACAATACTTTGACTGATTTTTTTAAACAGTAAGAATGCTAGTTAAAACTTTAAAAAATATATATAAACATTTTATTATAAAAACAAAATTAGTTTCAATTATTTTATGAAATTAGCAGTATTTTAATTTTTTAAATTTCCAACAAAGTAAATGCTACTTAACATCTTTTTTTTTTTTTTTTTTTTTGCTGGTCATAAAGTCTTAGCTGGAATGGCTGAAAACTGTGAGGTATGCTACAGAAGCTGAATTCTGGATAGTGTAGCACAGTTTACTTTTTCTTTATTGGCTGATGTTACTCTTACTTGATGCAGTAAGAAACCAGTTTAGAGGTAGGAAAACCACTTAGTTTAAATATTTCCAAACTTGTTTTCTTTAGTACATGTGGGGCTTGATGGCTCTCTGTTGTTGTTATTTGTCTTATATAATAGATTTTCATGGAGCACTGCTTAGCCAATAGCTCTCTGTCATAACTGTGTGGACTTTTCAGGAACTGGTAATTGGCCTTCCTAAACAGTAAGTGAGAGCTATGGAGACGCTGCTTCTTCTGCTGTGAAAGTACACAGTGTCTTTGCAATGCCAACAGAAGGGAGATCTTGGCTAACATGAAACAACAAAATTCTTTAGCCTCTCAAAACTCTTGGCTAAGGCAACTTTGTGTTTCTTAACAGTTCTCCAAAGCAGCTGAACAAGAATATTAAGATAAATATAAATCTGCAGTGGTTGAAAAGATTTGTGAGCTTTTTTTAATTCACGATAAGACCTCCTGGGAAGTGTAGAAAATCCCTGTGGAAAGCTGTTGGAACAGTGGCTAACACTGGGTAGAGAGATTTGGTAGAAACACAAATATATGATTCCATCTCCGTGTAGCACAGCATATACTCGCATACTGTTTTGTAGTTGTGTTTCATGATATTAAAACATTGAAGTTAAAAAAATAAATAAATAAAAAATAAAAAATAAAAATAACTTTGAGCTGTGGTTCTCAAACTTCTGACTTGGGACCCCTTTATAGACTCAAAACAATTAGTAAGAATCCCAAAAGCCTCTTGTGTGGGTTATATCTATTGATATTTTTTGTATTAGAAATTATGACTGAGGGGGCACCTGGGTGACTCAGTCGATTAACCATTCCACTCCTGACTTCGGCTCAGGTCACGATCTCACAGTTGGTGGGACAGAGACCCCTGTTGGGTTCCACACTCATGGTGCAGAGCCTGTTTGGGATTCTTTCCCTCTCTCTCTCTCTGCCTCTCCTCCACTAGTGCACACGTATGTGCATTCTTTATCTTAAAATAATAAACTTAAAAAAAAAAGAAATTATGATTGAGAAAATTTAAAAATTATGTATACCGGGGCACCTGGCCGGTTCAGTTGGTTGAGCATCGGACTCTGGCTCAGGTCATGATCTCACAGTTCATGAGTTCGAGCTCCAGGTCAGGCTCCATGCTAACAGCTCAGAGCCTGGAGCCTGCTTTAGATCCTGTGTCTCTCAGTCTCTCTGCCCCTCCCCCACTTTCTGTGCACTTGTGCGTCTGTGGGTGCGCACGCGCTCTCTCTCTCTCTCAAAAATAAACATTAGAAAAATGTTTTACTAACCTATTCAAACAACAATAAATCCTTTATGTCAACATAAATAACAATCTTAATATGAAGTTCCCACATTTTCTAAAGGAAAAAATTAGTGGGAAGAGTGGCGCCTTTTACAGTTCTGTAAATATCTATAATGTTTCATAAAGACAGCATGATTCTCACATCTGCTTCACACATGGATCAACCATGAAAGCAATGACACACAGTTTCTAGAAAATGCCACTGGAGGCACTTGTGAAAAAAATGAGAGTGGCAAGGGCATAACATCTTCCTATTACTATGAAAATAGTTTTGATCTCATGAACATTCCTCACACTTTTGAGAAAATAGACCTAGAGTTCATGAAAAGCAAACATAAAAGCAAAGTAAGGATGATCTGGGGATATTAAAGATATTGATTAGTCAAGAGGAAACAAAGAACTTTACTTTAAAAAAATATTTCTGGGAGAGCTTGAGTGGAGGAGGGGCAGAGGGTCTCTGGGCTAACGGGCTAACAGACTGACAGGCTGACAGCAGTGAGCTCAATATGGGGCTCGAGCTCACAAACTGCAAGATCATGACCTGAGCCAAAGTCAGACCCTTAACTGACTGAGTCACCCAAGGCACCACTACTTTTGTTTTTTAATGAAAATTCAAGAAAAAAAATACTGTCTCATAAACCTCTGTACAGTTGTACTAACTCATTCAGAGTTTACCGATTCAAAATTTGTCATGATTTGGTTAGCAGCTAAACTTAAGGTCATCCTTGCTGAGGTGAGTGGTTCTCAAAGTGTGACTCTCAGACCAGCAGCATCAGTGAGACTCGTTAGAAACACGCATTCTCAGCACCACCCCCCTCCCCACATACCTACAGAATCAGAAATGCTGAGGTAGACCCCAGCAATCTGCATTTTCACAGCTAATGCTGATGAATGCTCAAGTTTGAGAACCACTGGCTTAGAAAATCCTAACTTCTTTCTGGAGAAACGATTACAGAGAGAATTTTTTAAATATGACAATATTTTTCTAAGAATCATTAAAAAATAATATAACTATTTACTTGCAAACAATACCTGTACTAATTATGGATTCATGAAAAAGAGTCACTAAGGACATCTTCAAGGCAACATAATGAGCTCAAGTTGTGCTATAAGAATGTTAAGATAAACATACAATTTTCCAGTTCAGATTAGCCTTCTTTCTAAAACGGTTTTTTAATGCTTATTTGAGAGAGACAGAGAGAGAGGAGAGAGAGAGAGAGAGAAAGAGAGTGAACACAAGTAGGGGAGGGGCAGAGAGAGAGGGAGACACAGAATCCGAAGCAGGCTCCGGGCTCTGAGCTGTCAGCACAGAACCTGATGCAGGGCTTGAACCCACAAACCGTGAGATCATGACCTGAGTCGAATTCAGATGCTTAACCGACTGAGCCACTCAAATGCCCCAGATAACCTTTCTTTCTAAGTAGTCAGAATTAATAAAGCTGTACTATATAATATTTTTAAGTTGATGTATTTTGAAAGAGAGCAAAGGCACATGGGAGGGGCAGAGAGAGAGAGAGAGAGAGAGAGAAAGAGAGGATACCAAGCAGGTTCCGCGCTGTCAGTGTAGAGCCCAACTCAGGGCTTGAATTGCCAACCATGAGATCATGATCTGAGCCAAAATCAAGAGTCAGATGTTTAACCGACTGAGCCATGCAGGTGCCCCTGCACTATAAACATTTTGAGACAAGCCTACAAAACTGAAATGGATGTGCTCCAGTGGGTAAAAACGATCACTTTCAGGACACGCTTCCAGGTTCTTGTCTACCAAAAAGGTCATTTGAACTGCACAGAATACAAAATTACAGCCTCTCCAAATGTACTGATATGAGGCTTCCATGCTACTTTTAAGAGATGTTAACTAGACTTATTGTGGTGATCATTTTGCAACATACACAAATATTGAATTATGTTGCAAACAGGAAACTAATGATACAGGTCAATAACACCTCAATCAAAAAGTATATACTTTCACAACATTAATATGTGAATATAATACAGTTTTACTTTGTAAACCAAGTATGTAATTGCATTAGTTGTATTGTTGAATAGGCAGAAGTGACATGAAAACAGAGAGATCCCCGCCTAGAAAACCCTTTCTCAAAGGATGCTTCAGATGATTGGCCACAGGTACCCAGAAAATTCCCAGGTTAATTTTCACCTCTACCAAAGTAGTCACAAGAGGCCAGAAAGAGCCTCTTTAGGTGAGTACTCGAGAAGCAGCTTCCTTTAATGTGAGCACCCAAGAACCACAGAAGCTTCTCTAAACCTGTAGTACCTTTTCCTCTCTCCCTTTTTTTGTTGCTAATATTTCTTTCTACTGACAAAGTGTTGCCTCTAAATAGGCATCAGCAGACTGTTAGAAACTCCTGAAATTCTGCGTTAGAGATTCCAAATTTGTGACAATACCTTTGTGATATCTGCCTCCACCGCCTCCCGGGGGTACTCCTTTAAATGAACCGTCTCAAACTGAGGGCTTTGCTCCTCGCTCCTGGCCACCTGCTGCTGAAGCCTTGCGTTTTCGTTTCCGTGTTTCAGTGCGCTGAGTTTGGCGCTCTTCGCCTGCTCGTTTTCAGATATAAACTGCAAATGATTAACTTGAGTGAGCGGTTTCTCCAGTCTTGATTTCAGTTCCTGTCTTTCTTCCAGGTTCTCCTTTTCATGCTTCTGGAATTCCTCCTGTAAAGACAGGAACTCCTGCTCTTGGGTCTTCCTTTCCCTTTTCAACAAGTTCAAAGAAGAAGTGGTGGCCTTTTCCAGTTCTCCCTGGAGTTGCTTCAGGCTGTCTACCTCTTCTTTCTTGCTTAAAGTTCTGTTCATCTCCATGTACTCACTTATAGTTTTATCTCTCTGCTGCATTTCAGTCATGTACCTTTCCTGTAGGTGAATATAATTGCCCTTGATCTTCTTAAGCTCCAGCTGTAAGGTTTCCTTTTCATTCCTAGATTCCTGGAGATGTTTTTGGGTGTTAGTCAAAACCTCGTGCAAATTCTGCAGGGTCCTGTCAGTATCATTCTTCTCTAGCATCACTCTGTACTTGTCTTCAATTAATTCTTCCACCTTCTCCTTTAGCTGATTTATGATGTCAACGAACACATCCTGCTTGGCAGCCTGCTTCTGGAGCTCTTTGACCTTCTTCTCTAAATTCTTGTTACTACACTGCAGGCCTTGGATCAGAGTTTGTTGCCTTTTGTTAGTATGTTTTAATTTCCGTAAGACTTTGTTTAAAGCCATGTCCTCTTTCACAGGCTGTAAGCTCTCCAAGCTCTGCTCCATGTCAGGCGCCTTGCCGTCTTCCTGACATGCTTCACCACTCCAAGAAATGCCTGCAGGAGACCAAGATGAGACTGTCCCGGGACTGTCTGGGTCCTCCACTGTGACCTCCTTTTGGTGACTGACTGGCATCTCAGGAATATCCCCAAAACTCTGTGTTCCTTTTGAAGACACTACAGTCTTACAGTAAACAAAATAAGTGAAAAGGAGTATAAAGATCATAAGTTTTGAAATCAGAGCTGGCCTTGAGTCCTAGGTCCCTAGTTTGGTTTTCTCAACTCTATCAATAGTAGCCGCTTCTAATAATAATACCTACTTAACAAACATACTTAAGTATTACCTGCTAAATGTATATACAGCACCTATGGCAGAGCACAAAGAGTAGGTGTATGATAGGTATCACATTTACTTTTACCAAAAAATCTCAGCTTTCACACTCTCAGTGTTTTCTATGGTAGGAAAGTTTTTGAACATATGTAAGTAAGGTACTTTCTTTGACTTCAGATGAATTAAAATAAATTTATCAATGACCCTACAGTCTGTGAGGCCTCTTTTGAATGAAGACTACTTTGTAAAAATGTTTATTTATTTATTTAGGGTGCCTGGGTGGCTCAGTTGGTAAGCATCCTACTTTGGCTCAGATCATTATTTCACAGTTTCTGAGCTCAAGCCCCATGCAGGGCTCTGTGCTGACAGCTCAGAGCCTAAGCCTGCTTCAGATTCTGTGTCTCCCTCTCTCTCTGCCCCTCTCCTACTCACCTTGTGTCTATCTCTCTCAAAAATAAACATTAAAAAAATTAAAAAACACTTTTATTTATTTTTGACAGAGAGAGAAAGCACAAGTAGGGAGCAGAGAAGAAGAGAGAGAATCCTAAGCAGGCATGAAGCTCAGCACAGAACCCAATGCAGGGCTCAATCCCAAGACTGTGAAATCATGACCTGAGCCAAAATCAGGAGTCAGATGTTTAATCAACTAAGCCACCAGGCACCCCTTGACTGAAAACTACTTTTATTGCTTATTAAACCATTATCTCATTGCTATGACTCCTGTGAATGAAAGAATATCAGATGAAAATGCTTCATCATTGATTTTCTGCCCACAACACAGGTTTTAGGGGCAATTAGTTTTAGGACAATTAGTTGTAGTAAGAAAATACTGAAATAAACATGACATTAAAACCCTGAGATATTGGATTCCTGTCTTTTTTTAATGATTATTTATTTTTTTATGATTTTTTATGATTATTTATTTTTGAGAGACAGTGTGTGAGCCCAGGAGGGGAAGAGAGAGAGGGAGACACCTGGAATCTGAAGCAGGATCCAGGCTCTGGGCTGTTAGCTCCAACTCAGGAACCTGTCAGATCATGACCTGAGCTGAAGTCGGATGCTTAACTGACTGAGCCACCCAGCTGCCACTAGACTCCTGTCTTTTAACGGTTTATCATCATTCGGGATAAAAACAACTATCCCCATGGAGGCCTACGAGTTCTGCTATCTGGGCTTGCTGCCTGACTCATGCTACCTTTCCCTCCTCATCTACTATGTGCCTCCTTCAATCCAGCGACACGGGGCTTCTGTTAGGTCCTACTGGGTGCCATGCTCCCTAAGCCACAGGGTTTTCCCACGCGTTAACTTCTGCATGGAACACGCTCCCACCCACAGTTCCTTAACTCCTCACTCATCCTTCAGAGCTCAGCTCAATTCCCACCACTTCAGGAAGCCTCCCCCAAACTCCCTGCCCAGGACAGTAAGACTCCCATCACTTTATTCACAACACTCACCATCCTTGCAGCTTACAGTTTATATGTAATACTATAGAACATTATCTACACTTTACGTACACTTTATACAGAACTACTCAGAGCCTTATCATAGGAGAAAGCTTACACTTATTTGTGTGATTATTTATGTGAGTCTCCTCTACTAAGGTGTTATTTTCATGAAGATGAAAACCACATTTTTAAAAACCATTATATAACCAACACATAGCATAGAGCCTAGCACAGAATAGGTTCCAGAAAGTATTTATTGACTGAATAAATGACTAAATGCAGCAGAAATAGGAAGGAGCAATTGTGAGAAACACTAATTAAACAGATTTTTTAATGCCATTTTCCAGAATCAACATAGGGAAATAAAGTTCTCTTTTAAATACTGCTTCCAAATAAATGAACAAAAAACTGTTCATACTTGGAAATGAAACATAATAGTCATAACTTTTCTCATCAGACTAACAATGAAAATCAGGTATTATTTTTTACTACTCTTGGATTATATTTGCCCATACCAAGTCTTAAAACTGTTACCTTTAAAGTATCTTCAGAGAGCACACAGAATTTATACTAATGGCATCTTCAGTATTCTTAGGATCCTACATGCATGCCCAGAATCAATAAGTCAAAAGACAAATTAATATTTTCCCTTTGGTAGAAAAACTAATATTTTATGCTTGTCAATAGAAACCCTCATGATAGAAAAATGTTAAGATTTTCCTATCAAATAACTTAATACCTCTATCCTTCTTCCTCTTCTCAACCTTTTTCTTACTGTAACCTCTTGAGTCCCAGCCAATTTGATTCACCAAATATAAAAGCCTGTTATATTCAAGGCACCATGTAGATCCTAAAGTACATAAAAGGATGAGTAAGACAGAGCCTTGATCCTCAAAGATATGACCATTCAGTAGAGCTAATCTCCAAGTATGGACTTGATTTTAATAGAAAAATTTGTTTCTAAATTGATAAAGAACTCAGAAGACATTTTCCCCAGAGAAGCAATGTCCCTCTTGCTAATTATTATCTAGTGGTACTTGGAAAAGTCTAAATAGATTATGTTCATGGTTTTGGGGTTTTTTTTTTTTGAAAGCACATAGTTTAATACTCTATAAGCTGTACTGACCACCAAAAATCTTACCTTCTCTGTTGCATACCAGACGCTTTGAGGTTGACTAGGTTTCAGGGCAGATTGTGTGGCAGCACTTTTAGCCCGTGACATTTCCATGAATTTCACGGTCTCTCCACTGCCGTGGACTACAGGTGGACTTCTTGAAGGTTGTCTGACACACTCATGAGCAAATTGCTCTTCATTTATAGAAGTGCTAGTTTCCAGTGGATTTTCTTCCTTAAATGAATCTTCCTTTATATTGGTGTCTTTTGCAGAATTATACACATGACTTTGCATTTCTGGTTGTACTATGTGAGGTAAGCCTCCATTCAGATTCTGAAATGTTATCATCTCATTACTAAATGCTTCAGTGTGATGAAATTTGCAAATGGGTTCAAATTGTCTAAAGGAAGAAATGCTGGGGTCAACTTGCTGAGTTAGTACATTCTGTGAGTCATTTCCAATGTCGACATCTTATTAGAAAGAGAAAGATGGAAATAAGAATTATATTGACCTTTATGAAATAAACTGTTGGGAGTCTTTTAAAAATTATATTTATTCCAGCATTTTTTTTTTTTTATTGAGTGGATTTCAGCATGGCTTTGTGCTGGCAAACAAAATAGAACTACTTTTTACATGGAGGCCATAAATTCTCAAATGACTGCTACAAAAAAGTTTGTTGTACATCATTCTGGTCAAATACCATTACAACAAATTCCAAGATATCTTCAAAATTCTTTTGTTGTACTGTAATTTTAAAATGTTTTTACTATGTGTTCAAAGTATAAAAAAAAGCACAGTGAACAATATAATAACAAACCCACATAAACCTGGTTAATCTCACAACAATCCCGTGAGCCAGGCACTGTTATTATCCCTGTTTCACAGATGAGGAAACTAGGACATAAGATGTTAAGCCACTTTTATTTGCCTAATGTCACAGATTGGGTATGCGGTGTATCTGGGATTATAGAATACTATTGCTAAATGCTGTGTTATAGAGTTTCTCAATATGACAAGTTATCCAGATGTAAGACATTTTTAAAAACCAGAAGCAGAGGTGCCTGGGTGGCTCAGTTGGTTAGGTGTCCATCTCTCGTTTTGGCTCAGGTCATTATCTTAAAGTTCATGAGATTAAGCTCCACGTTGGGCTCTGGGCTGTCATTGTGGAGCCTGCTTGGGATTCTCTCTCTTTCCCTCTTGCAATGCCCATCCCCCACTCATGCTCAGCACTTTCTCACTCTCTCTGCCCCCCAAAACAAACAAAAAAGATTAAAAAGATAAAAACCAGAAGCAAATAGGCAATAAAATATTACAAAACTAGTTAATGATATCTCCTTTCTATCTAAATTCCCTCCCTTTCCGCTCTCAAGAGATAACTACCTAACTACTAAAGCTGGTATGTATATATTCTTCCCATCTATATTTTTCTGCTTTCCTTACTCAGTTATGCACCTTAAATAATATATATCAATTTCCAAGAATTGGAATGAAATACCTAACAGTTCTATTTACTAAGTAGTTAACCTCAACTTCAGTATTTGTCCGAACAACTTAGTAGATGTTTGAAAATACACACAAACTGACAGAAAAATATGTTTTATTTCATTCTCATACAACTGAACTTACTACTTGGATCCACTACTGGGTACCACGTGTCTCAGATCTTGGAATAAAATAGGACAATGCCAATGCTCGCTTTCTATTCTACATTGGTTTTTGTACAATACCTGCTTTTTATCACAGCAACCTTAAAAAACCCAGCCTTGCAAATAATACTTTATACAAAGAGTTGTAGTATGGTTTTATGCTGAAGTAGTAAACTATCTCAAGCTGGTAGTTTCTGGAGTCCAACAGATGTCCAGTGTTACAGCTTCCTAAATAGTTCTAAATGTCCTGCATCACCCTGGGTGATGTACAGTACTATTTTCTGTGCTTTAAAATTTTATGTAAATTGAATCAAATTGCATTTGTAACATATATATTAGATACAAAATATATATAGTTGATATATCCATATGAAAGTCTTTATTTCACTTAAAATTTTGCTTTTTGGACTTAGCCATATAAATATATGTTTATGTAGCTCTAGTTAATTTTACTGAAGGATTATTCTTTAATCCCTTTTTGTTAGATATTTGTTTCTTATTTTGCTGTTAAGAACAACCTTCAGTGAACATTCTTACACATGTTTCCTTGTACACTAAAAATTTTTGTCTCGGTTCTGGATATATACCTTGAAGTAGAATCGCTGGATTATAGAAAATATGTTATCTTCAACTTTACTAGACATAGGAAAATTACCCTCCAAAATGGTTGTACCAATTTATACTTCCACCAATAGCACAGAAGTTTATTTGCTCTACTACATCCCTCCAACACGTATTAAACCGGTATGCATGGAATGGTATTTTGTGGTCTTTTTAATAGTCTTGCAGGTTTCCTTTTCCGTGATTTGCCTATTAGACACTGTTAGGGCCTTCACTGAATCTTCCTAAAAATCATATGCTGAAGGCTTAACCCCCAGTATCTTCCAGTGTGACTGTATTTGGAGATGGGACCTTTAAAGAGGTCATTAAAGTTAAAGGAGGTCATAAAAGTGGGGCCCTAATCCAATATGACTGGTGTTCTTATAGGAAGAAAGGGCATCAGGGAGGCTAGACACAGGATGGCTATCTGGGAAGCTTCAGGATAAATCAACTCTTCTGACACCTTGATCTCAGACTTCCAGCCTCCAAAACTGTGAGAAAATAAATTTCCGTAGTTGAAGTCACCCAGTCTGTGGTGTTTTGTCATGGCAGCCCTAGCAAGCTAATACATATACTTGGCCTGTTTTTCTATCAAGTTTTATGTGTCTTTTTCTTATTGGAGTCCTTTATTTTGGATACTAATCTTGTCAATGTATACATTGCATGTATCTTTAGTCTGTGTCTTGTTTTTTTTTAATTTTGTTGGTTATAATTTGGTCATATAGCATTTTAAAAAATTTTAATATAGTCAAATATGTTGTGAATGGTTTGTACTTCTCATGTTACTCTCTGAGCCCCATGCTTCTCATCTGTAGAACGGAGATAAAAACAACCCTTATTTAAAAAGAAAAGAAAACCTCTATTTCACAGAACTGTTTGTGGAGTAAATGTGAACATGCATATAAAGTATATACTCACACATGGCTATTATCATCATTGCTGTTATCACAGGACACACACACACACACACACACACACACACACAAATCTGAGTTTCTCTGCATTTTGCCAACAAAGAGATACATACCACCTAACCAATTGTCTAGTGTGGTATAAATTTCTTCAGAAAGAATGCATTCAGACTCATCTTCCCTTCTTATGTTCTTTATTTCATTCTGTATTAACAATAAAAAAGGCATTAATATTAATAGTTCATACAAATACTTCAAACAAACGTGTATGTACATTGTTATGTAACTTTTCTCTTAGTAATTTTGTTGCATGGGTAGAATGTACTTTCTGGTACCTTTCCCTGCTATATATCTGAGCTCCTTCTTAATAAAACCATGCTAAGGGAGTCTTGATATTAAATGATGTTAAACAAAGTATCTTGCTATTTTAATATTTTGGTTCTTTGGTAAGTCAAATTGTGGTACTACAGACATGAGTACATGAAAACGTATAAATCTCTGATAATCCTTTGGTGTTTGTTAAATCTGGTCTAAAGAACTATTAGGGTAGCTGGCGTTCAAGTCTTTTAGTAGTGAAGATAAAGGGTTCCGGTAACGAGGTGAAATCTGATTCTTCGAGATAAAAATCTATAAAAATTCATGTAGGACTTATTCTCAAAGTTACCTCAATGTTATCTAAGAGAAAAGGTTTGTTAAGTAAGTTAATAACATAAGTAAGATACTCAAGAACATATTTTAAATCTTTGAGGAAAACATTGGTTTCATTATGAATAGTATAGCAGGCATGTAAGACAAATGATGCTCTAAAAAAATTTGTATCTCCTACTAAAGTCATCTGGTTACAAACTTCAACATGCTTTTTATAACATTGTTCCACTTATTGAATGTACCTAAACTATGATAAAAACTGAGTTATATTTTATAAAAATTTGTTTTTTTAGATTTCTTGCTAATTTATATCATTCCTGCTAGATTTTAAGCATATCAAGAATAATATCCTTGAAAAGAAAATAGTACTATTCATGTGTATTGATGTTGTATTTACACAATCCTCTTGGAACTCCACTACTTGTCCAATTTCAGAAATTACTTCTAACTCTAGCTTTCTATGATAATATTGTCTTTAAAATACACCTGTTGTTCATTTGGCCTATAAATTCCTTACAAAGAATAAAATACTCTGTGAATTCCAAGAGAGAGAACCTCTTTACATAATTTAAGAGATTCATTCTTAACAATTTGACACATAATGTTAACTTTGATTAACATTCTAATACTGTGATCAAATTTTCTTTTAAAATAAAAATATGAAAGGGGGCACCTGGGTGGCTCAGACGGTTAAACCACCAACTTTGGCTGAGGTCATGACCCCACAGTTTGTGAGTTGGAGCCTGCATCGGTGCCGAGCCTGCTAGAGATTCTCTCTCTCTCTCTCTCTCTCTCTCTCTCTCTCTCTCTCTCTCTCTGCCCCTCCCCTATTTGCACACACATGCGTGCATACACAGGCACTCTCAAAGTAAATAAACTTAAAATATGATTAAAATCATCATAAAAATAATCTTGAACATTATTTTTAATGAGAAAGTAAAAAAATACTCGAAAGCCCGCTCCCCAGTGAGAAGCAATATAATCATTTATCTACATCAATAAATATACAGTTGACCCTTGAACAACATGGGTTTGAACCACAGGGGTCCACTTACACAGATTTTTTCTTATAAATACAGTATTATAAATGTACTTTATTCTCCTAATGATTTTCTAAATCACATTTCTTTCCAGTATATAATAAATATAATACATAAAATATGTGTCAATTGACTATTTGTTATTGGTAAGGCTTCTGGTCAATAGTAGGCTATTAGTTAAATTTGGGGGAGTCACAGTTATATAAAGCTTTTCAGCTATGAGGGGAGTCAGTACCCCTAAGCGCTATATTGTTCAGGGGTCAACTGTGTTATCAGTATTACCATATTTAAGGTTTACACACCTACTGTACATCCATGCAACAATCTAACTAGGTACCTAGGGATAAAAATTCAGGTTGCTTCTAATGTTTACTTATTTTAAATAATACCTTTCATGAAGGTTTTTTTATTTATAATCTCTAACCCCAACATGCTGCTTGAACTTATGACCCTGAGATCAAAGATCTTCAAACTAAACCAGTCAGGTGCCCTAATGTTTATTTATTATAGGTAATTCTGCACGAATCTCATTTGCATACTTCCTTGAGATAGAATTAAAAATAAAATGTGACTTCCTATCACTAAAAAGCCCTTTATTATTTTTTAAGATCTGCATTCCTTCAGTTTTGTTTTTTTTGCTGCTTTAAGTTTATTTATTTTGAGAGAGAGCAAGCAGCAAGCACCCATGCATGCATGTGTCTGCAGGGGAGGGGCACAGAGAGAGAGAGAGAGAGAGAGAGAAACCCAAGCAGGCTCCACGATCCCACAAACCAGGAGATCATGACCTGAGCTGAAATCAAGAGTCAGACGCTTAACCGACTGAGCCACCCAGGTGCCCCACTGAAAAGCCCTTTAGTTTATGCCAATTTATGGGCTAGCCCACATGAAATTGTCCATATTTGTCCATTTTTGAACTACAGAAAGGCAATTACATATGGCACTAACTAATTCATTTCTATTATTTCCCTACACTCCTGCTAGTAATCGTCAAACATCGAGAACAGCATTTATCACAATTTGGGACAGTAAACTTTTTTTAGTGTGTGAGAAAGGACATTTGGAATTTTCATTAAAATAGTCATTTACAAGCAGGGCTCTGTCAATACCATTATGAATGACGTTTGAATCATTTGCATGCTGACAGAACATGCTTAAGACCAGATGTCTGACCCGTTGGGCTCTTTTCCTGCCTCTGTGACTGAGTTGTTGTGGCCATGTGCCCCTGTTGCATGCTTAGGACTTCGCGTGGAGGCCAGAAAGGATCAGGTTTAACACTCTGTAACGTTCTACCTTCCTATGTACACTGATAGAACTGGGAAAACCAGACCCTGTCCCCGCTCCTCTGAGCTTCCACTGTAGATTCTTTTATTGTTTCCCATGTTTTTGAGGACATTTTCATAGGAACACAACATGAAAGCCGAATATATCTGCACCTCCTAGAACATATAAGCAAGGCATACCTGAGGCAAGTCTGAATTGGCACTGCTGGTGTCCATATAGAAGGGCGACTCTGAGTGAGTTAGGTCTTGATTAAGACTGCTGACTATCACGGTATCTGCTTCCAAGGTGCTTTCTAATTTTTCATGAGAAGCATCCACTTCAAAATGCAGAGGATCTGAGGGTGATGACCAAACTTTTAGATAACCCTTGTTCCTAACTGTTGAATGACAGAAGTCTTCTTTTAAAAAGAACTGAATTTTAATGTTTATTAGTATATGCAAACAAAGAGCTTCCACCTCCATGCCTTCTCACATTAGAAAAGCAGCAAAGTTCAGGGTCCTAAATTTTAAAATGTCATTTGTAAAGTTATTAGAAAAAAATTTTTTTAAGTCTATCATAGTCACTTTGTATAGTCATAAATACTGATTTGGACAAAAATAAGCCAATATATGTGGCTACTATCCAATAATTCCCTAGAAGGCTTGGGACCCAGAGGTGAAGGGACCTCTCAGTTACTTAACAGATTTTTACAAAATATTACCAGAGAACTATTAGGTTCCACAAAATACTGTTTTCCTATTTACTTGATACTTTCTATTATCTCATTATCAAGTCAAATCCAACATTGCAAATCCACTTTCCCCCACTTTCCTACACCACACCTATTCGCTCAGGCACCTGGGTTTGAAAACTTGGAGATGCCAAAGGCATCCTTCTAGCTCCTGATCATGAGCCATCCAATTACCAAGTCCTGTCTATTTCTCTCTTAAAAATGTTTTTTGTAATCCATGCTTTCTACCTCTCACGTCATCACACTGGCCCATACTCTTGTGACTTCCTCAGGTCTGTCAGCGGATGGCAGTGGAAAGGATGTCCAATCACCTGGAATCCAAGTTCTTCTGCTGGACTTTCTAGGACTCCCATAGCATGGACCCCCATCACCTCTCCAATACTCCCCTGCTCTTGTCAGATCATGCTCCTTACTACTTCTGTCTGACCTGGCAAATGCTTCTCTCTCCTAAAGCCTTCCTATCTACCCATTCATCTATTTTAAAAATTCCTAAAATGTGGTAAATCTGTACAATTCAGCACTTGTTTTACTGTTTTAGCTTTCACCACCCTTTCAAGGGTGTTAGTATTTACAGATTATAAAATCCCTCCACAAGAGTCCGTGCACGATTTTTCAGTAGTCCCTGCAGCAAACAGCAACCTTGTTCACAGAGTAACTATTGACTGAATGAATCCTGCACTCCAAAGATTTTATTTCTATTAAAAACTTCTCAATCTACAGTTGCTACCCATTTGCCTGGATTATTTTACCGAATTCTCGAATTAATGAACAATTTAGTGAGGCTTGATTTGTTTGCCCAAAGCCATGTCATCATTTTAAGTATAAAAAAGCCAGTAAGACAAGCAGGCTAGTTGGGTTTTGTGAAGGTCTATCTTTATGCTGACCTTTTCCCATCTTCCAAACACATAATGCTGCCGGGGCTGTGGTGAAAGGAATCTGAAAAATCTTGTTTTCCAAATGCAAAAACTGCAAGGCCCTTATGTCTTAAATTGCTTTGTTGGTGAACCTAGAACTTCTATTTACACTTTTATAACTTTGTTCACACGGTAGTCCATCAACTTTAAAGTTAGGTTTGCTTTTTCCATCTTTCATCCTGTCCTTACCAGATTTATGCTAACATTTTTAGAGTATTTAGATGTTTGGGCAGATATTCCAGGAACATTATAAAGCCGTTTTAAGATGGACGTTAAGAGTCGTCATTGAAGTTACTACCAGAGTTCTAGTTTTAAGACTCTTTCAGTCGTAAGACAAACATTTAAAAAATCACTTCTCTGATTTTCCCCTCAAAACAATGCACCAAACTTTTCAAGTCTAAAAAGTGTGCTCACTTCCAGGATCCATAGCTTCTAGGATCCGAAGTAAGGATTTCGCGCGTCTACCATCCGCACAAGGTTTCGCGGCAGAATGATTCACAACCTCAACCCCCGAAGGCTTTTAAAAAGTCGCAGTTGGCAACGGGCGCGCTGGAACGGCCCTCTGTGACATCATCCCGCCGCCCCAGCCAATCTCCGCGGGCAACGGCTCCAGCCGGACTTCACGTCCTCTGCCACGCCTCATTCGCCCTCGGGCGCGGCCAGAAGGCGGGACATCCGGCCGGGCTGAGACTTCCGGTTCGGGCGGGAGTTCCGGTCAGGGCGGTTCATCCCGGTTGTGAGGGCTTATCGCTGTTAGCACGTGGCGCTTGCTTTTGGCGTTGGAGCTTCTGAGTAGTTTGATAGGCGGGCATCTGCCCAGAGAGGGTTGGAGGGCCTGCGGGTAGTGCTGTCTCTGTGCGGTTCTGTCCCAGCTCCGGGCGACGGTCTCCAGCGGCGCCGAGGTGCTGCGAACTCCGTCATGGACTATCGGCGGCTGCTGATGAGTCGGGTGGTCCCCGGGCAGTTCGACGACGCGGATTCCTCGGACAGGTGGGCGGGCGCCGTTGGGCTCACCGACTCCGTAGGGATTCAGCTATCTCCGCCACTGCCACCACCTCCTCGGGCTTTTGAGGGAGATTGATATTTCGTGATTCGGAGTGGTCTCTCTTCACAGCCGTCTCCTCTCTCCATCCCAAATGGGTCTTTTATTCCACTTTGCGCCAGAGTTCATGAAAGCCACTTGTCAAGGGAGTCTGAGATTGGCTGGCCTCTCTGAGAGGCAGAGTTGGGGGTAGTGGTTGGGAAACAGATTTTTTGTGCTCTTTAACTGCATTCGGTGTTCAAGAAATATTTGAGCACCTGTTGTGGGCCAGGTTTTGTCCTCGGCGCTGGAGATGGAGGTGAACAAGATTAAGTCCCTGCTATCTTTGAATTTTACCTTCTACTTGGGAAAGAGGGCAGACAGTTAAGTACATAAGACATTTTACAAACAACAAACAAATAATATACTCTATACAAATAATTAAAATCAGTTGATAGACTAAGTAATGACAGTGTCAGGGAAGAGTTAAGTCCAGATCTGAACGAGAAGAAACTAACCTCTGGAGGAGCAGAGGGAACAGCAGTTCAGGAAGAGGAGACAGGCACAGACTCAACGTTGGATGTGAAATGAGGGTCTAGTGGCCTTTGTACCTACAGCATAGCACAAGTAGTTGAAGAGATCACTAGGTAATGATGTAGAAGTGAGAAGGGGCCAGATCATATAGAGCCTTATAAGGGATGATAAGCACTTGGGATATTCTAGGTCTTAATAGAAAGCCATAGGAAAGATTTTAGTAAGGGAATGACAATCTGGTTTGTGATTGAAAGGAATTACTGTGTTATGGAGAGGATGATTTTAAAGAGCATGAGTGCAGGCGGTTCAGAAGTGATAAAGTAATTAAGTTCAAACATGAGGGGAGCTACAGATAGGGTCACCGGGATATGTTTTGGAGGTAGAAGTGACAAGGGTTGGTGATAGATTGGCTGTGGAGTGTGAGGCAAAGGAGTTCAGGATAACTCCTACATGAAAAATATGAGTTCCTTTGGAATTCCAAGAAACCATTTTTTACTTTATGTTCACAGTAAGGATTCATTACATGTAGATTTTATTAGTCATTTGGGGGATTTTTTTTCAATAAAAGTATGTTGATCATTTTCTGTGTGTCAGGTCTAGTGTTAGTTGGGTAGGGATACATTGGTAAACACCACCCTGATTGACATACAGTTTACGTGATAGGAGGAGAAACATTAAATAATTGGGCAAATTATTTGTATTAGAATTGGATAAATAGTATAAAGGAAAAATGGGTAAGGAATGTGGAAGGCTTTCCTGAGCAAATGATTATAAGCTAATACTAAAAGGTTACATAAGATTTAGCCAGAGAAGTAAGATTTTATTTCAGGTGCATTCCAGATTTATGTTTCTGGATAAGTATATAAAAGGCTTTAGGGAAGAAGTCTGAATGGAGAAACAGCCCAGTGTGGCTGGTAAGTAGTTGACGGTAATGGGTGTACACTGGTTTACCATCCGTCACTGGGTATGGTGAAGATAAGCCAGGGTCCACTCCACTGGGATGGGGGAGAGGGGGCATAATATATCAGGTAGGTAGAGGCCAGAGATGCTGCCCAACATCCTATGAGGCAGAAGATGACCGCCACAACAGAATTGTCCAGCCAAGGCCAAGAAGTTCTGGTATGGATGTGGTATAAATTTAACATGCCCCTGTAGATTGTTGGCAATTAAAGGATCAAATTAAGGATATGTTTACAGAATCATAGTAAATAGCAGGTGTTTAATGATTATTCTCTTCCCACCCATATCCAGGGAGATTTGGAATACTCTAAGCTGTGGCTAATTAATAATCAAGATCAGTCGTCTGAATTTACTCAACTCTTGTCTGACCATTTATAAGCTGGTAGTTCAAATTATCAGCTCTTCTCTGTGGTTCCTGTGTTTGTTCCCTACATGAGTGGTCAAAACTGGTGGTACCTCTATTGAATCTGACCTGCAGACATGTTTTGTTTGGTATGCACAGTGTTGTTTAAAATTAAATGTACTTCTTTAGTAGGACCTGGAGAAAAGCAAGCAATGGGAATGGCACTCTGGTATTAAGTTGGAGTTTATTGGGAGATAACATTGAAAGGAAAACTTTTTAGAGTTACGGGTATAGATTTAGTCTATTATATCACAAATAAATGCATATATAAATCCAATTAGAGTTATGTGGAAACGTGCTGTAACACTGTTATTTCTAGTGAAAACATTAACCTGTGGTCCATCAGAGAGGAAGATGTTTTGTTTGAAGACATGCAGAAGAATGTGCCTGAGAAAATGGGTGGAGGTGACATGGAGGAAGAGGAGGAGGAGGAAGAGGAGGAGGAGTATGATGATGACGACTGGGATTGGGATGATGGAATTGGAAAACTCACCAAAGGTTATATCTCAAATGCAAGGAGTAACCCACAGGTATTTTACAAATGATTGTATACATCTTTATGTTCTTTGTTTATGTCTTCTTTTTTCAAAGGACTTTTCCTTGTTGTGGACTTAACTAACTGGAAGATTTCCCTCAGGTTATGTTGCCCAGTAGCTCCAGCCTTTAACGAGTTTGGTTCTTCATCCTTTTCATATTTCTGATAGATAATTTCCTGGATATAGGTTCTTTTCATAATCAGTATGTTTTATTTTATTATTATTATTTTTAATGTGTTTATTTATTTTTGAGAGAGAGAGAGAAACAGCGTGAGCGGTGGGGGTCAGAGAGAGAAGGAGTCACAGGATCTGAAGATAGGCTTCATGCTTTCTGAGCTGGCTGTCCGCACAGAGCTCGATGCTGGGCTCGAACCCTCGAACCATGAGATCATGCCCTGAGCCGAAGCCGGATGCTTAACCAACTGAGCCTCCCAGGGGCCCCCATAATCAGTACATTTTAAAAGTTATTTAAATTGTAATAAGGAGCTTTAAAATCTGCATGGGAAGGATGCAAATAGGCAATTTACTACAACTGGTTAGGCAACATGGAAAGTTCAGCTTCCTTAATAATTAAAGAAATGCTAATTAAATATGTAGAAATGCCATTCTTTTTACCTATGAAACTGACCAAGACCCAAAATCTGTAGTTGCTGATTGACTAAATATAAGTACTTCTGTAGAGGATAAACTGGTATATGATAAAAGCTTTTAAAACATAAAACAAATGCTTTGATTCAGCAATTCTTTTAAGATTGTGCCAAGAATAGTGTTATAAGAATGATATTCCAGAATTGTTTATAGAGAAACACTGGAAACAAGTTTGATTAAATTTGATGTGGGACTGATTTCACACGATGGGATACTATTAAGCCATAAAATACGTTGCAGTGGAAAACTTTATTAATGGTACGAAGACGTGTTCATAATCTGCTGTCACCTGCTGCGTACAGAGCACAAGTTATCAGACTGCAGAGCCTGCTGCTCAACTGTACCTACTCAGTGTTTCAGGGGTTTGCAGAGCCCTGGGATTAACATGGTACATCTTACTAGAGCATAAAGATTTCTGAAAGAGATGGAGGGAGAAACACCAACAATATTTCTTTGAATATTAAGACCACTATATTGTGATGAGACTGTGTGCATTTAAAAAATAACCAGATGGGGCACCTGGGTGGCTCAGTCAGTTGAGCGCCTGACTTCAGCTCAGGTCATGATCTCACAGTTCAGTAGTTCAAGCCCCGCCTCAGGCTCTGTGCTGACAGTTCAGAGCCTGGAGCCTGCTTTGGATTCTGTGTCTCCCTCTGCCCCTCCCCTGCTCGCACTCTGTCTCTCTCTCAAAAAGAAATATTTTTTAAGAATTAAAATTATTTAAAAAAGATAAAAACTAACCAGATTAATTTCATACTTGTGGTCTTATTTTGGTGAGATGTTGAACTATTTCAATATAGAGTTTATTTTCTTTTAAGAAAGATAGAAAAAAAAGGTAAGTATATAAGCTTAAATATGAACTGTTATCTTTGGGTACTGGGATTATTGGTGATTAAAATTTTACCTGTGTTTTCTACTGTGATTCTGTATTTAGAAATGCTTTTAAAGTTCTATCTGGTAGAAAACTTTAAAAAGGTCTGTGCAGACAAGAAACAAGTCATCCCCACACTTGCAAACTGAGATGACTGGAGTAAATCAGTCTTTGTTATGAGACTTTTTTTTTAAATCTGTGCTGTACTCTCTTATATGTGGGTTCTTTATTCTCTTTTTGCTATTATTTTAATTTGTGCATAGTGCCAATGTAAGTGGTGAGCCTCAGACCTGATCTTTCCCTTTCCTGAGACAGTAGGCCCAAAATGAAATTCTTAGAACCAGTTTAATGTTGGCCTTAGCCATTTATTATACATTTTAGAGATAAATGAACATTTTCAAATTTTAAATCTATAAGCAGTTGAACTAGAAAAATGCACTTAACTTTAATTTGTCATTTATAATAATGAGGAATACATAGTAGGGAGGTTGAAAAATATAGATTCTACAGAATTCATTTTAGCCAGTAACTTTGTCCTACTTCAAGTGTCTTTGTTAAAAATTTTTTGAGCAAATACAATTGATTCTTAACCTTTTATTAGGGTACTCCTTCAAGTATTGATGCTCTGATAGTTAACTGTGGGCTAAGGAGAAAGACATGTAATAAAGAACCTAGGCAGGTATTTCCAGCTAGTGCCTTCAAGCCTGGAACTTATTTCTTCTAGGCAAATCAACAGACTTCCAACTACAACCCAGCCAAAATGTCTACTCCAGCAGACAAGGTCTTACAGAAATTTGAGAATAAAATTAATCTAGGTGAGTTCATAAAATATATTTGGGCTATGAGGAAGTTATTCAGAAACCATGGAGTGTCATAAATGTTATTAGATCAAGAAATGAGTGTATTCAGTGTTACTGGCTGAATAATAACGTTTACAGAAGATAAAAACTCAGTGTTTGAAGACCTGGCTTCAGGAAGAGACTTCACCTTCTGCTTTTTTTTTTTTAGCTTTGTTCTCTCCTTTGCTGTAGAAATATAAAGTTACAGATACCTGTTTCAGCTTTTGTCTATTTTGTGTTAAAGTAGCATCCTCTGAGAGTAGGGTGTTGAAAATACAGTTGGTCCTTGAACATGGAGTTGAAAATCCACTTATAACTTCTGACTTCCCCAGAACTTAATTACAAATAGCCCACTGTTGACCGAAAGCCTCACTGATCACATGAACTGTTGAAAAACACGTTTTATATGTTATGTATATTGTAAACTAAATTCTTACAATAAAGGAAACCAGCAAAAAGAAAATGTTAAATCATAAGAAATACATGTGCAGTACAGTACTGTGAAAAATCCTTGTATAAGTAGATCTGCACAATTCAAACACTTGTTCATGTATCAACTGTACTAGATGTTGAATATAAATTTTGTTTTACTAGACACTTTTTATATAGGTGTTAATCATTTAGTGAGCTGTTTAATTCAAGGAATCAGAATATTGATTTGAACCACCACCTCTTTAAAAATGCAGGGTCATCTGTCTTGTGGACATTGACTCATTATAAACCTAGCACAGTGTCGCTTGTAGCCTATCACTGACCTATAACTTGAAATGAAATTGAAGTTTTTAGAATTAAAGTTGGAATTCAGGCAGTTTATATTCCCTATGTTAGCCATATAAAGTGTTAACAAGTATCTGAAATTCAGCACATGCAGGTAAAGGATTTGGGGGGATTTCCTAGATCTGGGTTTCTGTGGCTCAGAAGTTACAGCCGTGATGATGACAGTGATGACACCTGTCACTAAGGAGATAAAACTTCATGCTCACCTCTGAAAGCATTAACATTTTTTTTCATTATTAAAAGAGATTCTATATGTAACAATGTTTACATATTGAAAATAGAAGAGGAAGGGGGAAAATTATCTATTCAGAAAGATTTGTCTTTGTCTTAAATGTTGTTCACATTGTGTATTTTTAAATTTTTAGATAAACTAAACGTTACTGATGCTGTCATAAATAAAGTCACCGAAAAGTCTAGACAAAAGGAAGCAGATATGTAAGTAATATTTTAACTACAAAACATAGCTGATAGGGACTAATTCTTGACAAATTAGCATTTTGGTCATAATTATTTTGGAAAGGATATTTCTTTGTATGCTTAAACCAGTTCTTTCTTTTCTTTTTAGCTTAAATGAGGGTATCCTTTCCTTAGTAAGTTGAGAATATTAAGTGAGTCTTAAAGGTGTGGTCAAACTATATATAATCTTGTAATTCACAGGTGTGCTTTCAGGAGGGTGATGTTTTAAACTAAAATGTAGATTCCAGTTTAAACTCAAGTGCTAAAGTTTAAAAATGCTCCCTTTTAAAGATTTATTAAATTTTTGCTTCCATGAAATTTAAAAAAATTATTTATTTTATTTTTTTAAGTAGGCTCCACGCCCAGTGTGGGGCTTGAACTCACAACCAACTAAGCCACCCAGGCATCCCTCCATAAATATTTTTAAAATGTAAGGAAAGACTTAAAACTCAATAGTCATGTAATTAAGAACAGTTTCTGTTTATTCTTTTCAAAACCAGTTGTTAAAGTTCGAGCTAACTTCTGTATATTAGTAACACTAGAGCATTGACATATTGTAGAAAATGACACTAAGTTTATACAACTAGTAGTGTTAGAACTGAACTTAAAAACCAACTTTTTTCTGACTAAAACTCACTTTTCTCCTGGTCTATTGCTGTGCCCAAGAGATACCAGCCTTTTGAGAACTGCCATAGTGATCTGTTACTCCATGGGAAGTATCTGAATCTTTGTGTTTGAATCTTTATGAGTTGAGTTTAGTGTGCTAATAGAATCAGATTGTGTGGTGAGTTGAAGCCAATTGGAGTCTGCATTTGAAGACAGAACCCAAGAACTGTCTTAAGATGATAAAACCCTGTGTCTTGGTAGAAAGGGACTCTAAAGAGAAGGCGATATAAATGACTTTGATTCTCCACTAAGAGAATCATTAAAGATTCAAGGATGGTATTAACAGACCTGATGTTTCCTTTTTTGCAGCATGGTTCACTTTACCCCAGCTGCTCTCTATCCTTCTAAAATATGGATGGAATTATTTTTTCTTACTATAGATGTGGTTCTTTTGCTCTAGGGAACCAAACTGACGAGTAAGGGGACATGAAGGAAGCATCACTAAGCAATGGAACTACAATGAGATTATGAAATGGGTTATTAAAATACCTACTTAGGAATTTTACAGGATGAGATACATTTTAAAACTTTTTATTTTGGCTTTTGAATTTTGAATGTGTCTCATACTCCTTTTTGGTTTTGGTTAGGTTTCGCATCAAAGATAAGGCGGACAGAGCAACTGTGGAACAGGTACAATTTAACTGTGCTCTCATTTTAAGTTCTCATTTCAAATTAGCCTTTCTTTTCTCTTGGGATTATAGTTTGCACTCATTCTTTTGGCCTAATGCTAATATTGCCTAAAATTATTCTGTCTTCTAGTTTTAAGTTTAGAAGTCTACATTTTGCTTTATTGATGATAGATAACTTACTTTCATGCCCCCCTCTGTGGCCACCGTGCGGTGCTTTCATCTTCTGTGGGGAGGCAGCATTTACTGGAAGACCAGAGATCTTTTGTCTTAAGCAAGATCTGTAGGAATTTTGTGAGCTTTCCTAGAAAATAGGTATCTGCCACAAAGTGAGGGGGAAGGGCAATGCCTTCACATTTTCAGTAGAAATCTCTTACTTGGCTTAAACATTATGATGGTTTTATTCTTTTTGTTCAAGAATGGGGGAAATTTTTCCTAATTTTCCCATATGTAGAGAGTTGTGTTTGGATGTTAGCATTGGCTCCGATTTTTTTATGTGAAGGCAGTAAAAAGGATCAGAACATTGCTACTGCTACCTACCACCCTTCTCCCCAACCCTACACAGAGGCACAAACACATTTTGGAATAGTAGCCTCTATGATCCCTAAATCCTTGATTTAAGATACGAGCTTAGATATGACTCTCCAGCAGAGTAACACCCAACCTGAGCTCCAGAACCGTTTGCACAGTTGAATTCCACCTGTAGTTGGGCAGGAGTAGGTCTGAGATCTGCTTCTTCCTTGTCCTCTCATTTATTTTGTGTGTGTGTGTGTGTGTGTGTGTGTGTGTGTGTGTTGAAAACAAAGTGTAGTCCAGCTGAGAAAAGTAAGGCAGCCAAAATTTTCAAACACCCTAAAATAACTAAGGCAGGAAATCTTTTTTTTCCCCTTTTTCAAAATTAATTTTGAATAAGAATGTGTATCTTGGTCTTAAGCTGTCTTTTTAAATATGTATTTGTGAGTTTATTTGTTCTCCTGTTTCTCCCTCCCCTATTTTGTTTTAAAGCCATTTTGGTACGTTGCTCTTTGGACGCCGCTGCCTGGGCTCCCTCCCAGTTTTGCAGCAACACAGGCGTCTGCCTGGGTTCTCAGCGCGCCCCTTCCCTCTGCCGACCTGTGCAGTGGAGCGGGAATGGCACTTAGGACCCGCTCGCTCCCTCACTTCCCTTTCACTCCTCTCTAGTTGCCATAGTTGCAGTTTGGCTTTTTGTCCTGCAGTCTTTCCAGGGTTGTTTTTTTTTATATTGTTGTTTTTAATGTTTTATTTATTTTTGAGAGAGAGAGATAGCTTGAGCAGGGGAGGGTCAGAGAAAGGGGACACAGAATCTGAAGCAGGCTTCAGGCTCTGAGCTGTCAGCACAGAGCCCGACGCGGGGCTCAAACCCATGAACCACGAGATCATGACCTGAGCTGAAGCCAGATGCTCAACCAAGTGAGCCACCCAGGCGCCCCATAGGGTTGTTTTGTTTTTATTAACCCTAGGTTTCTGGTATGACCACACCTGTGTCACTGAAGGATAGACCTTAAACTGAGTTAGCCTTGGCTACTTTACACTGCCTCAGTCTGGGGAGCTGGAGGGGCTGCTGTGAGTGTCCTTGAAATTGCATGTAAATATTAGGCTTCTTCAGTTCAGGCATGGACGGGGCCAGGCTTTAAATTCTTTGCCTTCTGTTTGTTAAAGAGGACTTTGGGATCCTTTTTATTTAAGATTCCTTGCTCTGACTTTGAAGGAGGCCCTTTCCCTGATTCACTCATGTATAGCAGAGGTGTGCAAACTCTTTCTTTAAAGGATTAAATGATAGGGGCGCCTGGATGGCTCAGTTGGTTGAGTGTCCAACTCTTGATTTCAGCTCAGGTCATGCCCACATTGGTCATGCTCCACGGATCCTGCTTGGGATTCTCTCTCTCTCTCCCTCTGCCCCCTCCCCTGCTCATGTGTGCTCACTCTCTCACTCTTGCTCTCTCTTTCTCTCAAAAAAAACAAATGGGGCGTCAGGGTGGGTCAGTCAGTTAAGCGTCTGACTTCTGCTCAGGTCATAATCTTGTAGTCCGTGAGCCCCACATCGCACTCTGTGCTGACAGCTTGGAGCCTGGAGCCTGCTTCAGATTCAGTGTCTCTCTCTCTGCCCCTCTCTTGCTCATGCTCTTTCTCTCAAAAAATATTTTAAAAAATTTTAATAATAAGGAATTTAATGAGTACTTTAGCATTGTGCCTCGCCACTCTTTTTTTTTTAACAGCTTTTAAAATGTTAAGCCAGAGGTGCCTGGGTGGCTCAGTCGGTTAAGTGCCAACTTCAGCTCTGATCATGACCTCATGGTGCATGAGTTTGAGCCCTGCATCAAGCTCTGTGCTGACAGCTCAGAGCCTGGAGCCTGCTTCAGATTCTGTGTTTCCCTTTCTCTGTGCCTGTCCCCCACTCACACACTGTCTCTCTCTCTCAAAAATAAATAAACGTTAAAAAAATAAATAAAATGTAAAAACCATTCCTCGCTTGCAGGCTGCAGAAAAACAAGCTGTGGCCTGGATTTGACTCCTGCACCATAGGACTCTGACCTTCCTTTAAAATTGCAGGTCCGACACAGTGACCACTGAGCACTGGAAACATGGCTAGTCAGAATTGACTGGTGCTATACACATAAACCAGATTTTGAAGACTTATAAGAAAAAAGAAATGTTAACTCTCTCACTGATAACTTTTTATATTGATGATGTGTTGAAATTGATAGTGTTCTAGATTGGAATAAATGAAGTATATCAAAATTAATTTTATCTACTTTTTGCTTCTTTTAGTGTGACTAGAAAATGTAAAATTACTATGCGGCTTGCATTATATATTCTATTCTGTTAGCTAATGTAGTCTAGAGTCCATCTCTGCTTCTCTTGAACTTGGTAGACTTTGATTTCTGTGTCTCAATGAACTTGTTGGTTTGTTTCTTGTTCCTTTGGCCTTTGTGTCTCATTTTATTTACTAAATATCAGAACGGATAAAAACACAACAGTTGAGACTCTCAGCCAGCCAGAATAGTGTAGCATTAACAGGTGCTTGAATGAGAAATATTTGATACTATTTTTCTGAACATTCTATTTTTTGCATTTTTTTAGGTGTTGGATCCTAGGACACGAATGATATTATTCAAGATGTTGACTAGAGGGATCATATCAGAGATAAATGGCTGCATTAGCACAGGAAAAGAAGTGAGCTTTTCTTTGGATGCCTGAATGTTTTCATGTTAGTTTTATTTCAGATACCAAATGAAACTAAGGCACTTAGTAGATAAATGGTGCCTTTAAAAGAAAAGAAAAAAAAAAACATGCCCAAGTCAGGATGGTTTAATTAGTGTTTCTAAAAACAGCTTTATTAATATTTATGGCTGGGTAGGAAGTTGTGCACATAACTGTGCCTCTTCACTGTCGTCGCTGTACTGGATCGCCGAGCCCAGGTCGTGCCCAGGACCGGCATCGGTGGTCACATTGCTGCAGGCCTAAGTCCTTGCCACATGGTTACTACCAGAGGAGGGGCTTGTAGTCTAGTTTCTGTGGGTACACAAGTCTCTTTCTCACTTTTTCTTTGTATGTGGTAACAGAGAAAGACAGACATGATGTTTGTAAATTAGCAACTCATTCTATGGGAAGCAGGCCTCAGTAAAATTCAGTTTATAAATCATGAGATGTAAGAATGTCTTGAAATGTTTTTCACATACTTGAGATGCAAAGATATTCGAAACTGCTTCATACCTTATTAGAAATTGGATTTCTTATGTAAATTGGAGCTCTACTTACTGTACCTTTTGATATGATGTTTCATATTTTAATTGATATATTCAAAAGATGATGGTGTTTCTTGTCCTGTTACTTCAGTTCACTTTGTTTTTTTTGACTTTTGAAGATAGAATCAAACAGTGGAAAATTAAAATACTGTTTGTCATTATTTAACACAAACTTAATTTGTTTTTGATGCAAAATAGGCTAACGTGTACCACGCTAGCACAGCAAATGGAGAGAGCAGAGCAATCAAGATTTACAAAACTTCTATTTTGGTGTTCAAAGATCGGGATAAGTATGTAAGTGGGGAATTCAGGTGAGTTCAGATTCTTTTTCCAGTTGACCTAGTTTCTATATTCTAAAAAATAAAAACTAGAATAATAGGATGATTGCACTAACAAATATTTTTCTTGTTCAAGATTTCGTCATGGCTATTGTAAAGGAAACCCCAGAAAGATGGTGAAAACTTGGGCAGAAAAGGAAATGAGGAACTTAATCAGGTGACTCTTGGGGGCGGGTGTCCGTGCTGTGCCAGGCGTACTGGCCCCAGCTCCTTCCTGCTGTCAGATCCCAGTGTGGTTCCGTGGAAAGGTAGGGACTCGTGGTGCTATGTTAGATCTGCTGAGGTACGCAAAAGAAACGAATTTCTGGACAAATAGGAACTATCTTATCTTCTATGTTTTAATGATCCAGTATAGAAACATTTCTTCAGCAAGACTGAGTCATTTGAAGCACCTTGGTAGCCATGTGAAAGCATTTAGAATTGATACTGAGGATGACAGGGGCCTGTTGCAGGACTTTATTTTATTTTATTTTTTAATGTTTATTTTTGAGAGAGAGCACAAGTGGGGGAGAGGCAGAGAGACAGGGAAACAGAGGATTGATCTGACAGCACAGAGCCTGATGTAGGGCTCGAACTCACAAACCATGAGATCATGAACTGAGCTGACGTCAGTTGCTTCACTGACTGAGCCACCCAAGCGTCCCTTATTTATTTATTTAAATTCAAGTTAGTTAATATGCAGTGTAGTATTGGTTTCAGGAGTAGAACCCAGTGATTCATCACTTACATAGGACACCCAGTGCTCATCCCAACAATGGCCTTCTTAATGCTCATCACCCATTTAGGCCACCCCCCCACCCCCTTCCCTTCCAGCAACCCTCAGTTTGTTCTATATTTAAGAGTTTGCCTCTCTGTCTGTTTTTATCTTATTTTTCCTTCCCTTTCCCTATGTTTATCTGTTGTGTTTCATGTGAGTGAAATCTTATTTGTCTTTCTCTTCCTGATTTATTTTGCTTAGCATAATATACTCTAGTTTCATCCATGTTGCAAATGGCAAGACTCCATTCTTTTTGATCACTGAGTACTATTCCATTTTACATATATATCATATCTTCTTTATCCATTCATGTGTTCGTGGACATTTGGGCTGTTTTCATAATTTGGCAGGCTGTTGTAAACATTGAGGTACATGTGCCCCTTCAAATCAGCATTTTTTTGTATCCTTTGGATAAATACCTAGTAGTGTAATTGCTGGGTTGTATGGTAGTTCTAGTTTTAATGTTTTGAGGAACCTCCACACTGTTTTCCACAGTGGCTGTTGCAAGATTTTAAACAGGGAAGTGACATAATCTAATGGTGAGATTGATGAGTCATTTTATAATAGGTATTGGAGTTTTCAACAGTTTTATTTGGTCCCAAACTCTATTATAGTCTCCTTTTCTTATTTCTATCCAATTGTTTTTAAATTTTTTAAAATGTTTACTTATTTTTGATAGCGAAAGAGAGAGAGAGAGAGCCTGAACAAGGGAGGGGCAGAGAAAGGGAGACACAGAATCTGAAGCAGGCTCCAGGCTCTGAGCTGTCAGAACAGAGTCCAACACGAGGTTCAAACTCACAAGCCTGAGCTGAAGTTGGACACTTAGACTGAGCCACCCGTGTGCCCCTCCTATTTCTATCCAGACATGCTTATGTATTCATTTGCTAACCTTTTTATAGCAAATGAAGATAGCTGAGAGGAAGGTTTTTAAACCATTTGAAGTATTTTTTTTTCTCAAATACCTTTTAGTTTTGTATGTGTTGTGCATAGGCTATATACATTGGATACTTTAGTATTAAATACTTGTTTTGAACTCCTGAAATCTTCCTGTGTTCTGTTAGCTAGCTAGATATTAGTTATTAGTTAAACGGTTTTCTGTTTTGGGGGAGGTTTTTCTAAGTAAACTCTGTGTCCAATGTGGGGCTCAAACTCATGACCCCAAGATCAAGAATTACGTGCTCTACCAACGAAGCCAGCGAAGCACCCTTGGGTGCAACTGTTTTTATTAATCATTGTTTAATCAGCTCAAGAGACATAGCTGCCATATCTCATCAGCTCTGAGATGCACATTTCACAGGTTAGTGCCTCTGGAGTTGGACCGAGTGTTAGAGGTTCTGAGCAGTAGTTGAGTTGCCAGAGTTGTGTCATTTTTGATCATGCATCCTGCTGCCACTTAAAAGTCACTGGGGCCTTAGAGTTTATGAAAACCAGTAATACAGTTGAGACGTGTTGGTGCTATTTCCCAACACTGACAATTATCTTCTGTAGCCATTTTAATTTGTTTTAGATGCTGTGTAGCCTCACATGTCCTTTCACCTGTTTGAATATCACAGGCTGAACACTGCACAGCTCCCATGCCCAGAGCCTATCCTGCTAAGAAGTCACGTTCTTGTTATGGGTTTCATCGGTAAAGATGACATGTGAGTACATGGAAGTCCTCATAATTACATGCTCAGAATTGTATTTTTAAGTGCTTTGAAGTGTCCAGTATATGAGTATTTGCCCTTTAAATAGCTCCTTTCATTTTGAAATGTTTCATATGAATTTTCCACTGTATTAGGGCATAGAGTTAATTTGTTCTACCTTGTTAAGTCCCCAAATGCTTCAGAATAACAAAGTTCACCCTGCTTCTGAGAAAAGTTTTGTTCAGTAAGCTGTGAAAACACCTGTTTCTTGACAACTTTTTGGAATGGTACATCTGTCATAAGCCAAATTGTTCAGTGAAGAGTTGTCAAAAAGAAGCGCACATAGCAATGTAGTATAAAGCAGGACAACTTGTTCTGGGGCATTTTATCTCAGTTCATTTTATTTTTACTTAAGGCCAGCGCCACTGTTGAAAAACGTCCAGTTATCAGAGTCCAGGGCTCGGGAGTTGTATCTGCAGGTCATCCAGTATATGAGAAGAATGTATCAAGATGCCAGACTCGTCCATGCGGATCTCAGTGAATTTAACATGCTGTGAGTGCGTTTTGTCCTTTAGGAACCACCTGCACGGTGTTTCATGTCCTTTAAAAAATAGAAAATCCCAGGGATGCATGGGTGGCTCAGTCGGCCAAGCGTCCAACTTCAGTTCAGGTCATTATCTCATGGTTTGTGGGTTTGAACCCCACGTTGGACTCTCTGCTGACAGCTCAGAGCCTGGAGCCTGTCTTCGGATTCTGTGTCTCCCTCTCTCTGCCCCTCCCCCACTCGTGCACACGCAGGCACTCCCTCTCAAAAATAAACAAACATTAAAAACATTTAAAAAATAAATAAAATCCCAATCTAAGAAGTCATTTTAAAATTTTCAAGTTTTAAAGTTGGCTTCCATGTGGTCATAGTACAGGATGTAGTCTCTGCCTTTTGTGACCTTAGTCACAAAATCGACCATTTGATCATTAACAGGCTTCTAGGACTTTGGAGATTTTCTCGGTTTTCATCTCTTGTTAGTCCAAGTGGCCTCTTACCCTTACCCACCTTGTTTATTTTATTATTTCCCGTGCTCTTAAAGTAGAATTGTTTTAAGCAAGAAATGCAGGAAGGTAGTAATCTCCCTGCATGTCTGGCCCACAGGTACCACAGTGGGGGTGTGTACATCATTGATGTTTCTCAATCTGTGGAGCATGACCACCCACATGCCTTGGAGTTCTTGAGAAAAGACTGTGCCAATGTCAACGGTGAGCGGAAATTGGAATTTCCAGCCAGCTTGTTTGTGGATGGTGGCTCAGCACTGTTAAGCTGTTGATATGGCCTTAAATTTTTTGATGCAGTGATGACCATGTGCTGGGAGAGGGTATATTTTTATTCTTCTCTTCCTTTCTGTATAAATTGGAATAAATCTCTCATACAGCTGTCATTTCATTTTCCTTTCAACAGATTTCTTTTTGAAGCACAACGTTGCTGTGATGACCGTGCGGGAACTCTTTGAATTTGTCACAGACCCATCCATTACACATGAGAACATGGATGCTTATCTCTCCAAGGTGAGACAGGGTGAGGAAGGGAAAGGACAGAAAAGGGCAATTGTCATTTGAATGTATTCAGAGACTCAAATCGCTTAGCATAGGTTCATTTTTATACCTTCCTGAGACCTTTTCCTTCTGGTTTCACACATAGGGAATCAGAAATTCGGTAAAACCAACGAAAAAGCCATGTTTCTTTTTTTAATGTTTATTTATTTTTGAGAGTGAGAGAGACAGAGTACAAAAGGGAGAGGAACAGAGAATGAGGGAGGCACAGAACCGGAAGCAGGCTCCAGCCTCTGAACTGTCAGCACAGAACCTGACGTGGGGCTCAAACCCATGAACTGTGAGATTATGACCTGAGCTGAAGTGTGGTGCTTAACTGACCGTGCCACCCAGGCGCCCCAGAGAAACCCAGGTTGCTTAATGTGAAGCATTGGGCAAGATTGCCTAGACCACCAAAATTCCTGAACGTTTAGTAAGAAACTTGTGTGTTTTTGGTCTTTCCCTTGTTTCTCAGCGGTCTTTCTGAATCCTAGAATTTTTGAAATGTGGTAAAATGCACAGCATAAAACTTATTGTAACCATTTTTAAGTGTGCACGTTCATCAGTGGCATTAAGTTCATGCACAGTCATGTGCCACCATCGCCACCGTCCATCTCAACCTTTTTCATTGTGCAATAGAAACTGTGCCCATTAAACGTTAATGCCTCCTTCCTCCCTCCCCGCAGCCCATCCTGCTTTCTGTCTGTGATGTTGTCTACCCCAGGTACCTCACATAAGTGGAGACAAACTTTCTGTTTCTGGCTGACTTGCTTCCCTTAGTGTAATGTTCTCAAGATTTGTTCACGGGTACCGCACACTTTGTTTATCCATTCATGGGTGGATGACCACTTGAGTTGCTTCAACCTTTTGGCTGCTGTGAATAATGCTGCTTTGAACAGGGGTGCACAGATAGCTCTTCAAGACCCTGCTTTTATTTCTTTTGGGATATACACAAGAGTGGAATTGCTGCATTATATGGTAATCCTCCTTTTAATTTTTTGAGGAACTACCATACTGTTTTCCTTAGTGGTTTTAACATTTTACATTGCCGCCCGACGCTGTGCAAGGCTTCCAGTTTCTCCACATACTCACATCTTCGCCATGTTCTGGTTTTGTTTTTGTGTTGGTGTTTTCCTGTTTTTGGAACAGCTATCTCGACGGGTGTGAAGTGGTGTCTCATGGTTGTTAATTTGCATTTCCGTGATGATTAGTGATGTTGAGCATCTCTCTTTTCACATGCTTGTTGGCCATTTAGATATCATCTTAGGAGAAAAGTCTCCTCCACTCACTTGCCCATTTTTAAATGAGATTGTTTTTTGTTGTTGAGTTATGGGAGTTCTTTATATGTTCTGACTATTAACTGCGTATCAGATCTGTGAT
>NC_043706.1:20768617-20772309 GCF_006229205.1 Suricata suricatta | reverse complement strand
CAAAACGGAAATGGAAAGAAAGAGGCCTCCCCTTTACCTAGAATTCAATCCTTGCTCGATGTCTCAAAATGCACTCTTGATGCAAACCCTAGACATGTAATGAATGAGGAAAGACCATCATTTTAAATTACACTTAAGCAAACAGCAGACAGTGCATATAGGAAAGTAACTGGGAAGATAGATTTACAGAAGTATTAAATTGAATGTCAAATGTCAATAAGATTACAGACATCAAAATGGACAGCAGCACATCAGTCATTCTTTTGAGACATTACACCAAAATACTTGTAGGGAATAATATAAAGTTAACACATAGAAAACATATGTCCTCTTCTGGTTCGGAAGAGTTAGTGGATGGGTTTTTGCAAAGTTATAATTAATTTCAATATGTGCTTTGTTGTCGGGAGCCATTCTGAACTCACTAGTTGAGAACACTTGTGAGTGAACACGGTTTGCAAGGCCTCCTGCTGTCAGAAGATAACTGATATTCATCCCCCCTCAATTGTTTTTTCTTCAGCACCGACCCCCCTATGTACCTTGTTGATTGGTATGGAGAGTGACTTGTCCCCTTCTTCTAGCCCTTAATGCTGATTGCAGCCTATGAAGGAGCTCACTGTAGGACCTTCTTTTGTGATTATGGGAGCAAACATCTCCTTTCCTGAGAATCCTGTTTTTCTTATGCTTCCCCTTAAGTAGACAGGCTATTGATCCCCGCTCACTAAGACCTACCTTCTGCCTTTGCTATGCTGAAAACATTGTCTTGTATTTGAATGCTACAGATATCTTCTTTTTTTTTTGTATGATAAGCATCTAAATCACATACATCAATCACTATTAATAAAGGCTATACATTAGTTTTCTGCAAATCTGTGTTCTGTCAAATGTTTACATATCAAAGAAATTCGTCATCAGAAATCATTTTCTAAGGCAAAGGCCACTTCTATGCTGTTCCCCATACCCTTAACCATAAGTAAAGCTGAGTCTCAAAGTAGAGATGCCTGCCTGGTGATCAGAAGGAATCTCAAGGCTCTCTCATCGCTCTCTCCCAGACACTGTCCATCCTTCAGGGACCCCTGGACCAGCTAGAACATGACTCTGGCAAGTGGCGCCTGAACAGGGACCTGAAGCAAAGCCCTTCTCTTTTAACTAAGTCTTTCCCACTGGATTAGACGGATGGTTAGACTTCCGTCATAGGATGCCACAGACCCCTTTATGTAAGAGAAGTGCGGTGAGTTGGTGGAGAAGTAAAGAACAATTTTTGAGGCGGTATGGGCAAAAAAATGTCTAAGGAAAGGAGACTCTTAATAGACATAATAAAGGTATGCCCTCAACCAATTGCTCAATTTTTACATTTTGTTCAAAAACAGTGCCCCTGGTTCCACGAAGACAGAACTGTCAGCATAGATATCTGGAATCAGGTTGAGGACGATATTAGACAATGTTATATTTCACAAGGACCTCGAAAGGTCCCAGTCGAAGTTCTTCCTCTATTGACCCTTAGAAAGAAGGCGCTAGACCCCCTCCACAGAGGCTTTGGGAATCTTCAAGCCCACAGCCCCTCCAAATGATAACAAGGTAGACTCAGGGACTGTCCGCCACTCCACCACTATAAAGGTTTCAAACTTAACATCCGACAATTGGGCTTTTCCCTTTCAGAGGACAGGGACATTGCCTCCATCTGGGCCTCTTTCTCCCATGCCACTTTCAAAAGGGGTAGGGCTCAGAGCAGCTGTTAGAGAGGCAGAAAGGCAATACAGATTTTGTTTGCTGCGTCCCTGTTGCGCTTAAGGGAGAAATTGATGAGGACCCTTCTTCGGGACCTCTTCCCTATAAGATTGTTAAGGAACTAAAAACTGCCTCTGCTGAATATACACCACCTGCGCCCTATACATTCACATTGCTAGAGGCCCCAATGTCCCGTTGGATGATGCCTTAGGACTGGACTCAGGTTGCAGAAGCATGCCTGTCAGGAGGCCAATATCTGCTATGGAAAGCAGAATATGATGAGCTAACTAGGAAAAGAGCAGCAGTAAACAAAAGGTCGAATAGGAGAGACAATGCTCTTGATAACCTTCTGGGCGAGGGTCGTTTGGACACTGCTCAAGCTCAGATATATCTTGACCAGGACACCTCCAACGGGTCACTGATTGTGCCTATCATGCATGGAGAACTTTGCCGGTCGCAACAGGCAGGGCTGCTACTTTGGGAGAAATCAGACAACGTTCAGATGAAAGCTCTGAGGATATTTATCTAGACTCCTACAAGCTGTTAGAGTGATAACTAATGATGAGGCCGTGGACATTCTCATTAAACTACTAGCATTTGAAAATGCCTCTTCTGCCTGCCAGTCCTTTTTATGGCCTATAGGAAAAACAGGCACCTTAAGTGATCATGTCAATCAATTTGAAGATGTAAGTCCAGCCTTTATCCAGGGCGTGGCTACCACAGCAGCTTCAATGGGAGAAACAGACCCTTAATGTGTCAGGTCCTTAAGGCAGTCAGGAGGTACAAAGAGTGAAAACCCCTCCTCGAGGTCTAATCGCTATTCTTGTGGGAAAGTGGGGCCTTTCAGTAGAGACTGCCCTAAGTGAAAAGCAGATACCTCCCTGCCAAGCACCCCTGTTCCTCAGCTGATCTATAATAACAACGTGCTCAGAACACTGTGCCCTAGGTTCAAAAGGACTTTCACTGGGCCAAAGATTGGAAATCGAAAGTTCACAAAAATGACCAACCACTGGGGACCAATCTCCAAAAATCTCGGAAACGGGTACAGATTGAGGGGCCAGCTCCCGGCCACAGCACTAATTGGGGCAACATCCCTCAGCCGTACAGTCGGTCTCACAACAGAGAATGAAAAATATCCTTACACTTTGTCCAAATTTTGTAAATCTGGCCCTTGAACCGATCAGACAGGCTTACAATGGCCTCTACCTCATTCATTCTATGGATGACATACTTTTAGCTGAACCTGCTTGAACAGTGCTGCACGAAATCCTAATGGAATCTGTAGGTTCCCTGCTCCAATTTGGCAGACCAGTAGCCCCAGAGAAGATTCAAGAGGAACAGCCCTTTACTTACTTGGGCAGGATACTTAACACTCCAGCAGTGACCCCTCAACCTTCACAACTAAGAAAAGACCATTTAGTCTCCCTGAATGATCTTCAAAAACGTTTAGGGGACATGAATTGGATTCAGCCCTATCTAAAAGTTCCTAGTTCAGATCTAAGGCCTCTTTTTGACATCCTTCAAGGAGATCCCGATCCCAAATCTCCACGGAGTCTCACTTAGGAAGCTGAACAGGCGTTGTGTAAGGGCGAAGAGGCCATCAATCATCAAACTTTATCCAGGGTGGAGTATCAAAACCCTTGGTCTTGAATTCCTTCCCTGCCAAACACAGCCCTACTGGGTGTCTTTGGCAGGATGGTCCCTTAGAATGCATTCATCTCCCAGCTACTACTAAAAAAGTTGTTTGGTCGCGATGTGGCCCTTATAATTGATCCTTACACTAGAGACCAATTAAACACCTTATTGCAAAACATCAAGGATTTGCAAATTGCTGTAGAAGGATTCATGGGAGAAATTGGTTATCACTTCCCTACTAATCCAAGTCTTTATTTTCTAAAAATTCATCCTCTTATATTTCCAAACAACACTAGGTATGAGTCCTTACCTCAGCCAGCCACTTTCTTTTT
>NC_043706.1:20701341-20768117 GCF_006229205.1 Suricata suricatta | reverse complement strand
TTCCTTAGAGAATTCTACATAGAGGATTATGTCACCTGTAAATAAAGACAGTATTACTTCATCATTTCCGATCTATACATTCTTTCTTTTTACATTATTGTACCAATTCGGACCTTGGTACAATGTTGAACAGAAGTGGCAGAGCAGACGTCTACCTTGCTCCCAATTATAAGAGACTATTCATTTTTTAACTACTAATTATGATGTTAACTCCAGAGTTTTGTAGATGTCCCTTATCAGGTTGAGGAGGTTCTCCTCTGTTTCTAGTTTGTTGACAGTGTTTTGTCTTAGAAAACCAGGAATAGGTATTGAACCTTATCTGCTTTTCCTACATCTAGAGATGATAATAGGATTTTCCTTCTTTAGTCTGTCAATATAGAGAATTGCCTTGATGTCCAATGATGTTCAATCCATCCTTAAATTTCTAGAATAAAACTCACTTGGTGATAAGTTTTTTTTTTTTAATGTGTTGCTGGATTCATCATTTGCAAAACTTCCCCAACTTCTTGTTAAGGTGTCTATGCTCATGAGATCTGCTGGTCAACAGTTTACTTGTAAGATCTTTGTCTGGTTTTGTTATCAGGGGGACAGCTGAGAACGTTTCCTTCTTCTTTCATTACTGGGTTTGTGAAGAATTGGTATTTTTCCTCCCCAGATATTTGGTAGGATTTACCAGTGAAGCCATCTGGGACTGAAGTTCTCTTTGTTGGAAAGTTTTTAACTTAATTCAATATACTTATGAATAGATATAAGACAATTTCAAATGATGTTTCTTCTCAAGTGGGCCTAAGTGATTTGCATATTTCAAGGAATTTAGCCATTTCATCTAAGTTGTTGAACTTATTAGCATATTATTCATAATACTCCCTTTTTTAAAATCATTTTTAAAATGTTTATTTTGAAAGAGAGCGCAAGTGGAGGAGGAGTAGAGAGAGCGAAGGAGAAAATCCTGAGCAGGCTCTGTGCTGTCAGCGCAAAGCACAACAAAGGGCTTGATCTCAAAAACCAAACCATGAGATCATGACCTGAGCTGAGATCAAGAGTCAGGCATTGAACCAACTGAGCCACCCAGGTGCCCCTCCCTTTTTATCATTTTAAAGTCTATTGAATCTATAGCAACATTTCCATGTTCACTCTTGGTATCAATAATTTGTGTTGTTTTATTTCCTCTTTCCTCCTGGCTAGATGCTTCTGCCTAGTAGCTTGTCAATTTTATTCATCATTTTCTCAAAATTTGCTTTTGGTTTCATTTACTTTCCCTATTGCTTTTCAGTTTTCTAGTTCATTATCTCCTTCCTTCAGTTTAATATGATCTTTTTCTACTGTTTTAGTGTAGAAGTTGAGATCATTAATGTGAGATTTCATCTTTTCTTAGGCATTTAATGCCATAAATGTCCTTCCCACAAATTTTGATGTTTTTATTCTGATCCAGTTTAAAATACAGTCTGGTTCGCCTTATAATTTTTGACCCGTGAGTTATTTAGAAGTAGACTATTTCATTTCTAAATGTTTGCGGGTTCTTCAGATATGTTACAGATTTCTAGTTTAATTCTGTTGTAGTCATATGTGAGCACATATTTTGTATGATTTCAATCCTCTCAAATGTACTGAGAGTTGTTTTACGACCCAGAATATGATCTTGGTCACTATCACAAGTGTCTGAAAAGAATATTCTGCTGGTGGTCCAAGTGGAGTATTCTCTGAATAAATGCCAGTTAGGTCCAGCTGGTTTACTCTTCTCCTTATTCATGTGCTGTCTGCCCATGCTGCAAATTACTGAGGGAGGAGGTGGAAACCTCCCCTGTAATTGTGAATCTGCCCAGTTCTCCCTCAGTCCTGCCAATCTGTGTTGCAGGTATTTTGAACCTCTTATGAGGTGCACACGTATTTAGGATTGTGATGTCCTCTTGAGGAACTAAATTTTTGAAATGTAATAGATTTTCTTTCGATTGTGTTAGCAGGTCACATTTTCCCTATCTTTTTATTTTTAACCTATTTGTATCCTTATATTTAAAATTGTTTCTTATAGACAACATATAGCTAGGTCCTGCCTTTTTATCTAATTTGACAATCTCTCCCTTTTGAGTATTTAGAACATTTACATTTAATATTTAAAAAGATCAGTATGAGTGAGTTTAAGTCTTTTTTTTTTTTAGTTCTTGCTATTGGTTTTCTATTTGTCTTACTTGTTCTTTTCTTCTTCTTACTCATATCTTCTTTTGTGGATTGTTTTTAATGATTGTTTCCTGCCTACTATGACTTATTAGCTATTTCTCTGTGTTTTATTTATTTAGAAGCTTCTCTGGGGCTTATTATATATATTTACTTACCACAGTCTGTATTTAAATAATAATATACATGTAGAGTGTGAAACCCTTACAACGTATGTCCAATCCCCCTTCCACACCTGTGCTACTGCTGTCTACAGATAGCCATGGCTGAGTCAAGTGTGTGTGACCAGTGTTCCCACAACACCGCAGCCTACACACAGAGCACACTGGACAGGGTAAAGTGAGAAATGGAATAATACATCCCATGCTCACAGTGTATATCTGGGGAGGAGGCTGACTGCATAGTCAACAATTAATCAGAACAGCCACCAAGCAGCTCTAGTTCTGGGGTAGGGTACGCTGAGGCCACCAGCCGGGCTAGACATCAGCCCTTTATTTGCTGGATCACGGCAGTGCCTAGGAGACCGCCAGGAATCTCCATGGCAAAGAGGGGGAAATGGGAGGTAGGGCTTGGGACAGCAGTTATTTACTAGGCAGTTTAGAAGTATTTCAGTCTTTTTACACTGGTCAGCCATTCAGGTGCCTACCAGCTGTATACATGCCCCAGAGGTAAGTAATGTGAAGCACCCCCTGTATACAGTGCACTTCTTTACAGAGTCTTCAGTGATATATGGCATGTGTGCCAGTATTATAACAGGACAGAATTCTGCGGGCATAAGAGAGGTATCTAGGTTGGTCTCTAAGCAAAGCAAGACACAGGAGGCAGAGCAGAAAGTATTCACAAGTGTGTTACAAATAACAATGGCAGGTACTTAGTACTTGCCATGTATCAGACACTACGTGAAGCAAATCACAGTCATTATCTTGAAACCTCAGGGCTACCTTGAGAGCACACTGTTATTCTCAATCTACAGATGAGGACTAGGAGGCATGGAAAGATTAGTTCACCCGGGGTCCCAGTGAAGCAAGGGGCAGACTTACACTGTATCCATCTGACTCATCACAGCGGCCCCTTTGACAGGCTGTTCCTTCCATTATGTGAAGAATTTGTTACTTAAAAGTGTTTCATTTATATTAGTGTCAACAACAGCAAATAAAGCCCCGGCTCCTGCTTCATCTCTCTGTATTCCTGAAATCTCCCCTTAGTTAGCTTTCTCATTCTAAAAGAGGACTCATGACTTGGAGCGGGAAGAACAACATAGGTTACCAAAGCTCCAAGATTATGGGAAATTAGCCTCATAAACACAGTACTCAAGCAACCCAACCCCAAATCCCTTAATTGGTGCCACAAGGTATGATCCTCAGAAGGCAGGACTCTCCGGAGCCTGCAGCCTTCCTTAATTTAATAATGTCCAGATGTTACGTGCAGCAACTTTTTAAACTAGAAGTGCTTCCTGCCTTTTATTACTAAACCAAAGAACTAACAACAAGCTTAGACGTTTATATTCTATTTTATGGCAACATCCTTTCTCTGAGGTGGCCATCCTGGATTCTTGAATGGGAAACTGACTCAACTTGCTCAGTAAAGATGAATCTAGCATGCAGCCCCCTAAGTCTGCTAAATCTTACTTTTTTCTTTCCTGAAAGAGAGCGATACAAATCCTGGCCCCAATCTAAATATCCAAAAGCTTTCCATTACACCAAATTCCCAAATTTGTGACCAGGGTAAGAAGTACAATCACTAGTGTAACAAATAAGTGAGGTTTAGTTTAATAATTAACACACCTGCTGGCTCAACTATAACAACTCAAAAGCAAGCTACATAAAAAGAAACTGGCCTTATAAACATACTCAAACAACTACAAATAGATTGTTTTTTTATACTCAATGCAACAATGCTTTACACAGAATCCTTGGACCTTTATGAACTCACTAAATATTAAACGAAAGCATCCTCAAAGACATGGGTAAAACCCTACAACACACACTTTTATATAAGTATTAATACTTCTGTGTGATAGAATATATAGGTGATTAGAAAATATTTTTCAAAGCCTATTTAAAACACGTAAACATGTAAAATTTACCATTTGACAATTTTCACTAGAAGGCCTAAGATTAGTCCATCAGTCTTACTCAAAAGTGGCCAATACCTGGGGACGATTGATCTAATTCAATCCTGAGTGAGGAGCTGTTTCCTACTGAAGGTAATCAGTGTCCTGGGCTCTGCACAGCAGCCACCTTGACAACATGTACATTAAAGCAACCAAGACTAGACTAAATATTTGAGAAGCTTCCTTAATTTCTTTTTGCTCACAAATCCCTCGTCTCTTGAGTTTCAGCGTAAGTATTATCATCCTTTGATAGACTGAGAAACCTTACCCACATCCTCTTCCTCAAGCAGGAAAGGGGAGGCAGCAGACAGGAGGATGAAGCCAGTCTGAGTTTCTCCTCGGCTCTTTCCAACTTCCTTATGTTGGCTAAGGTTTCTCTAAGAATCTGGCATTTAACTATCAAGCAGTCTTAATTTGAAGAGGTACTGTGAGATTTTGATTTTTAGGTGTTCATGTGAAACGTAAAGTTGATCAATGCAATGAACTTGGGTGCACAATTAAAGGGTATCAAGATACAAAGCATGTTCATTTATGGAGCAGCTTGAATTTAACAGAATGGCAGGCAGTAAAATGTCCATTTTATTTTATAAAGGGGTTAGAGAACTTGGTGGATATGCAGAGACTGCTATGAAATGGCAGACATGCTATGAAATGGAATCCACTAAAAGGTGTCCACAGTTAATAAAAGTTTGTATAGGGGTGCCTGGCTGGCTCAGTTGGCAGAATGTGTGATTCCTGCTCTTGAGGTTTTGAGTTCGAGCCCCATGTTGAGTGCAGAGATTACTTAAAAAAATTAATAAAAAAAAATGAGTTTGTGGGCGCCTGGGTGGCTCAGTCGGTTAAGCCTCCGACTTCGGCTCAGGTCAGATCTCACGTTCATGGGTTCGAGCCCCGCATCAGGCTCTGTGCTGACAGCCAGCTCAGAGCCTGGAGCCTGCTTCCGGTTCTGTGTCTCCTCCTCTCTCTGCCCCTCCCCCTCTCATGCTCTGTCTCTCTCTGTATCAAAAATAAATAAAAAATTTTAAAAAAATGAGTCTGTATAGTGGTTAAGAGTAGGGGCTCCAGTTCCAATCTTTGTTGTATTGTGATGTCGGGAAAATGATGAAGCATCTCTGTGCCAGAACTTTCTCATCCACAAACATTTATCACCTACATTATTCAAGGAATCATACTAAGCACTTTGGGGATTCAAAGATAATCATTATGTATTTTACTTTCAAAAAATTTTAAAACCTAATTGGAGACGGAAGCAGTACATGAATACTTAGGGGAGAGAAGCACTGAAAGAGCACGGACCCAGGGCAAGACGCCTCGCCTGGAACTGCAGCGCCACCACGGTCTTTGAGAACTAGAGCAAGTTACGGGGTTCCCTGAGCTTGTTTCCTCATTTCCAACACGGTGGTAATAGTAGTATATAGTAGTGTGTCAGAGTGCTCTGAGAACTAAATATGTTTCATATAAAGAGCTCATCAAAACCACAGTGAGATACCACTTTACACCGATTGGAATGGCTGTTACCAAAAAACAAAAAACCACCAGAAAATACCAAGTGTTGTCAAAAATGTGGAGAAACTGGATCCCTGGAGCATTGCTGGTGAGAATGTAAAATCCACAGACTCTGTGGAAAACAGTGTAGGCATTTCTCAAAAAATTAAAGAGTTACTTTATGACCCAGCAATTTTTTTTTTAGTTTATTGTCAAATTGGTTTCCATACAACACCCAGTGCTCTTCCCCACAAGTGCCCTCCACCATCACCACCACCTCTTTTCCCCCCTCCCCCTTCCCCTTTAACTCTCAGTTCATTCTCAGCATTCAATAGTCTCTCAAGTTTTGCATCCCTCTCTCTCGCCAACTCTCTTTCCCTCTTCCCCTCCCCCAGGTCCTCCATTAGGTTTCTCCTGTTTTCCTGTTAGACCTATGAGTGCAAACATATGGTTTCTGTCCTTCTCCACCTGACTTATTTCACTTAGCATGACACCCTCAAGGTCCATCCACTTTCCTACAAATGGCCATATGTCATTCTTTCTCATTGCCATGTAGTATTCCATCGTGAATATATACCACATCTTCTTGATCCACTCATCAGGTGATGGACATTTAGGCTCTTTCCATGTTTTGGCTATTGTTGACATTGCTGCTATGAGCACTGGGGTACTTGTGCTCCTATGCAACAGCACTTCTGTATCCCTTGGGTAAATTGACCTAGCAATTCTGACTCTAGGTATACATTTACAAGAAGTGAAAGCAGGGACTCAAATAGTCCTTTGTAGAGCCATGTTCAGAGGAGCATTATTCACAGTAGCCATAAGTTGGAAATAACCCAAATATCTACCAACAGATGAATGACAAATGAATATGGAATATACGTGCAATGGAATATTAGTCAGCCTTAATATAAATGAAATGCTGATACATGCTACCACATGGATGAACCCTGAAAACACTAAGTAAGACACACAAAAAACAAATATTCTATGATTCCACTTACATGAGGTCCCTAGAATAGTTAAATTCCTAGAAACAGAAAGTGCTGTGGTGGCTACCAAGGGCTAGAGAAGAGGGTAAATGGAGAGTTGCTGTTTAATGAGTAGAGATTCAGTTTGGGATGATGAAAATATTCTGGAACTTTCTAGCACTGACAGCTGTACAACATGAATGTTAATGCCACTTAACTATACACCTTTTTTTTTTTTTTACTGTTTTTATTTATTTGAGAGAGAGAGAGAGAGACAGCATGAACAGGGGAGGGCCAAAGAGAGAGGGAGACACAGAATCTGAAGCAGGCTCCAGGCTCTGAGCTGTTAGCACAGAGCCTGATGCGGGGCTTGAACCTACGGACCGTGAGATCATGACCTGAGCCAAAGTCGGACGCTTAACCAACTAAGCCATCCAGGTGCCCCTGAACTATACTTAAAAAATGGCTAAAATGATTGGGGCAACTGGGTAACTTAGTTGGTTAACTGTCAGACTTTTGATTTTGGCTCAAACCATAGTCCATGGTTCGTGGGGTCCATCTGCACAGGCTGTCAGGGCCTGCTTGGGATTTTTTCCCTGCCTCTCCCCACTCATACGCGCGCGCGCGCGCGCGCGCACACACACACACACACACACACACACACACACACTTCCTCTCTCTCTCTCTCAAAATAAACATAAAAAATTGGCTAAAATGGTCAATTTTATGTTACATACATTTATATATATATATATATATATATATACATATACACACACACACACACACACACACACACACACACACACTTAGAACAGAGTCCACTACATAGTAAGTGTTCAATAAACATTGGCTATACTTAGTGCTTTTAAACGACTTCAGGAGAGAAAATTATTTACAGCCAGTAGATCATAAATGTAGGCAAGAAGGTACCATCAGAGATAGGATTAAATAAACAGGTAAGATGGGTAACAGTTATAGTAATTATTAATGCCAGTATTTTATGAATCAAAAATTAGATATTAAATGACAAGGGCTTGCAAATGCTTTTGTCAAAATTTAAAATAATAAATTGACAACTACTGTGGTGGTTATATTGATAAAAATATAAAATCTGCTCTCAAGGAACTCATAATCCAGTGAAGGAGTCTGAAACACAAAGGGGTAAGCATGCATAATTAGAAGATGCAAGGATCAAACAAAGCCTCTTACCATCTATATCTACATTTTAATGGATAGTTTGCAGTAGTTGATATTATACTTGAAAATCTGTAAAAACTGTGGTTACATCCTTGCCCAGAGGCCATGCTAATCTTCTCTTATTCCAGTTTTAGTACCTGTGCTACTAAAGCAAGCACTCTGCTTACATTTTTCCATACTATCCTATTTTTCCCCAATCCTACCACCCCACTTCTCCGTTCCACTTATTTCTCTCTTCTACTAGAAACCCAACTATGTCTCTCAATCTTATTCTTTAGTTCCTTTCACTCAGCAAAATCAATGAAATGATATTGAAAAACAAAATAATAAATTAAGTTACAATATATAAAATTGCTGGTAATTCAAATGGTTTTGACCCACAAAACCAGCAATTTCACATGGTCCAACATTATAATGCCAAAGTCCTTAAGATTTTTAAATCTGAATTTTATATATTCAGAAAATAAGTACAACAGCAGTAATAAGATTTCATATTGGCAAGTGAACTGTTGATTTCCAACTTATAAATCTGAGAGCTGCTTCTCATACCTAAAGCCTGACAGTCAATCTGATCTAAATCCAGTCAACCTTTCTGTCATTATCAGTCACTTACTGAAATAATTTAAGTTTCATCTCTATTTGGAACCCACCCTAGAGTCTTTATCCTGGGCTTCTAAGAATGACAGTATTGCTGCTGAACATGAGATGATTAGCATTTAATGCCTACATCTCACCTGGGTGACCCATTATACAACAGAATATACTAAGAAAAAGAAAATAACGATTGATGAATATGACATGGATTGATCTAAAAAATATGTGGAGTAAAAGAAGTTACATATTCTAAGATTTTGCTTATATGAATTCTAAAAAGATACATCTAATCAACAGCAACAAGAACCAGATCTGTGGTTGCCTAGAGGTGGGGTAGGGAAACTGCCTGGTAAAAGGGGCATATAGTAACTTTCAGGGATGATGGAAATGTTCTCTATCTTGATTAAGGTGATTTCGTTGGCAGGGGTCTAAGTTTGTCAAAACTCAATGAAACTTACACTTAAAATGGGTGTATTTTATTTTATATAAGCAGTAAACCTCAATAAAAATGATTTACATGAAAGAAAACAGTGTATTTTTAATTCTAATTAAAATATAATTTTAATTAACAAGTAAAACATAAATATCTGATTTCTAAAAATTAATGTATTATGAATAAAGCTAAAGTCTTCTTTGACCACCTTCTCAATCCTGGTTTTCACCCCTAACCTCTCCCATCTATAACTCCTCCCCCAAATAGTCACTATTATGAATCTGGTTATGGGTTCTTCTGAACCTTTAAAAGTGTATTTACATACATATAGTGTCACATAGGAAACGTATAGTATTGTACATAAATATAACTTATATCTATCTTTCTGCAGCTTACTATTTTCACTTAGCATTGTATTTCTGAGATGTATCCATGTTAATCTAGATAAAGTTTATTTCTTTTAAGTCCAGTAAAGTAATCACATGACTATTCCATATTTTATTTAATCAGGCCACTTCCCTTCTAGTCGATATTCAGGTTGTCCTTCCCTATTACAATTTACCAGTAGAGTGGTAAATAGGAGTCGCTAGGGTGGCCACAGGGATTACAGGTGTGTTCCAAGGGGACATTAACCTAACTGAAAAGTTTAATTTTTTAAAATAAGAATGTATTTGTGTATTATTTAAATAGCTTAAGTACTGACTTTAATTAAAGAATTTTCTGATACAAAAATTATCACAAAGAATAAAACAAAATCAGAAATAGAAGCAATCATCTATTAAAATGTAAGTAAAACAAAGTTATAGGGCATAATAGTGTACTTGTAGTTAGATACAGAAGTACTTACTGAAAATTAATAATCTGAGCACTAAACAAAGTCACAGAAACACATTCTTCTACTCAAAGCAATTGTAATTAAAATAACTGGCATACTGGTTATCCTGGAATAAGCAAAATTAAAACATGTACAAATACCTCATTTATATTTTTTGCTTTCTTCTTTTATGACTATGATGTCTTTCCCCATCCCTGAAATGACAGGAGTTAAAAAAAAAACTATTACAAATGATGGACATTTTACTATCAGTATGTTAAAATGATAATTCATCAGTAATATACTTCAGAACAAGTTAAAACATGCATTCAGAACTAAACAGTAATTGGGGTTTTTTATTAAGTAAGCTGTACTCTCATTGTCGAACTTGAATGCTGAGATCTAGAGTCACATGCTTTACCAACTGAACCAGCCAGATGTCCCTAAACAGTTGTTTTTTTAAGAGTAAATGTGGAAAACGAATCATTAAAACTAAGGGACAAAATTGCCATGGGGACAAGTAAAATGAGATTTTTTTAAACTGCATTTTGTAATTCCACTTTAAAATTGATTTTGAATATACATTCATGAGGAGAAGAGAATTCATTTCAAATAAAATATTAAAGTTATAGAAAGAACTCAGAAATTGTCTGATATCCCTATGCTGGCTCCTATCTCAGCCTCCCACAATTCATTCCACCTCAAGGGTGGATATCAAAGATTAGCCCTGCACTGCTACTGGAAGGATATATTTCCTACTAACTCTCAGTTTATATTTAAACTCTAAATACATCCTCTCTAAAGGAAAATTATTTAATGTTCATATTTGAGGCTAATATATTTAAGTCATAAACATTGATCAGAGATGCCAAAAATTACTCAAATGGAAGAAGCATTAACAAACTAAAAGGAGGTAAAAGAACACAATAATTCTGATAACTAAAAGTTAATTTGTGTATAATTATTAAAAAAATATCATTCATTATATCAATCAAAAGGGATTACTAAACAAATATTTCACTTCTATAAGAAAAGGACGAAATCACAGCTAGCTTGAAGCCCATGAAATAAATGACAGTAAGATAACAAAACTATTGAACCCATAAGCATTACTAATTCCTGATCACTACTGGCCCTGGAGAGAGACGAGTATCATTTGAGAAGCCATTATCAGACAAACACTGTACATATGTTACTAAACAAGACATTGACTTGACTTCAAGGAGCTCAGTCTGGTAGGGAGAGTAATAATATAAGTTCAATAAAAAGAACATGCGAGGCAGAGTGCTGACAAAATAAGAGGTATCAGCTGTGCCTCAGTGAGAACAGGTTTCGTGGAAATGACTAACCTGGGTCCTAAGGGACAAGGAAGAGTTTACCAAGGAGGCTTTAAAAAGTAAAAATTAGGCAGCAGAACCTGACGCAGAAAGGCATAAATGTGGCACAGTATAGATGAGGAACTGTAAGTAATTCAGGCTGGCTAGAGCGTAATTTTGGCATTTCATGGGGCTGTGGCAAAATACAAGGATGGGTAGGTAGAGCCCTTATCCCAAAGGGCTTGGGAGCCATTCTAAACAATGTGAATTTTGACACTGAAAAGTTTTTAGAGTGAGAGTTCACTCTGGCAGTAGGGTAGGGATGTCTCCATGAGACAAGCTTGCGGGCAGGTAGAACAATTAGGACAACTGTCATTTTCCAGATGGACAGCAGTAGGGCAGAGACAAGGAGGTGCATGTGAGCTATCTTCAGGTAAAACTGATAGCAATTAGGAACTAAATGGTATGAATAAAAAAGGAGCAACTAAAATAACTCCTTGATTTCTGTTTAGGTGAACAGATGATGGTCAGCCCATACATCAGAATATGGAATGCTGGGGAAAGACAGAAGAATGAGAAAAAGTAAGTTCAATTTGAGACCTGACAACTGCGAGATCCAGGCAGATGCCCAGAAGCAGCTGGACAGGAATTGACCCCAAATGACTTAAATTTATTATTTGACTATTTATTAATTTATCTTAGTATTTATTATTTTAATATTAGTTCATATTTTTCTAGCCATCAAATTCTATGAGGGTTATTAACAAAGGCAAAATTGACTTGACATTAAAGTTTGGATCATCTCTCTGACCCTATATACCCTTTAACCCAGGAATTAGCAGGAGAAAGAAATAGTAAGAAAAAGGAGGGAGGACAGAGCACAAAAAAGAGATCTAGGCAAACACCTTTTGACACAGTTAATTACCTACCTAGACATTACTTCCACATGTCCTGGCTACGAAAAAAGGAGTAAAAGAGGGAAACCCACATCCAATCAGGCATATAGAGAACTATACCACCAGAACTGTGGTCATTTAAACTAAAATAAGACAAATGATCAGAATTCTCATCACTTACCTACTCTCTTTACTGTAGTTTATTCTTATAATCCATTTTCTCAACATACTCTTCAACAGAAGGATCTATATACGTTTCAAAAGTAAACAATTCAACATCAGATGATGCAGTGTTAAACTTACCTTTCTTTCCTTCTTCTTGAGTCCCAGTTTTTATCCTTATCTTTATTTCTTTTTCTTTTATGTGGACTCCTACTTCGATCCCTTCTATGTCGTGAACACTCAGCATCCAAATAGCTTCCACCAGACTGCCGTGAATCTACTGAAGCTGATCGCCTTTCTTCATTCCTGAAACACAGAAAGAACAGTTTTGAAAAATTTTTTTACTGCTTATTTTATTTTTAAGAGAGAAAGAGACAGAGTGTGAGCAGGGGTGGTAGAGAGAGAAGAGACAGAATCCGAAGCAGGCTCCAGGTTCCAAGCGGTCAGCACATAGCCCGATGCAAAGCTCGAACTCACAAACCATGAGATCATAATCTGAGCCAAAGTAGGGCACTCAACCGAGCCACCCAGGTGCCTCAGAACAGTTGGTTTTAAACAATGGCCTCCACCAAACACACACAAACACACAATATAGTGGAATATTCTATATCCGAACAATGATACAATTGATATAAATAGGTATAACGTAGGCTCCTGGGTGGTTCAGTCAGTTAAGAATCCAACTTTGGCTCAGATCATGATCTTACGGTTTGTGAGTTCAAGCCTGCATTGGGCTCTGTACTGACAGCTCAGAGCCTGGAGCCTGCTTCAGATTCTGTGTCTCCCTTGTTCTCTGCCCCTCCCCGACTTGTTCATTCTCTCTCTCTCAAATAATAAATAAACATTTTTAAAAACAGGTATAATCTCATATTCCATACGAGAAGACAGTTAAAGAAACATAGCTCTTAAACATTTTACTGTTTTACTATTTCATCAATATATTCGCCTCTCCAAAACTGTCAAAGGGCAACATCACAGAGAAACCTTGGTGTCATCATCTTGAGGAATGAGGACATGGAACAATTTAAGCACTTTAATGAATTATAGCGTTTTATTAATGGTCTTGGAAATGCTAAACCTTAGTCAAATGATTATAAATAACAGATTAAAAAGAGAATATTTTTACCAGTAAACACATGACCTACTTTTCAGCCTCGTCCTCTGCTTTCTCCTGCTCTTCCTGCCAATGACTGCTGAGTTCTTCCATGTGCACATTTATGACGTCCCGAATCACCTGTGGAGAGATAAGCACCCAGTCTCAGTAAGAAAGTTTTTTCAAAAAAATTAAGACTGCAAAGCTAGAAAAATCCCTGCTAACAATCATCCAAACATTTACTAAGATTCATGACAGAATGGACTGTGGGAAAAGAGCAGTTTAGGGAACATAAAAAATTCTGTGGCCTAATTAGAATATGAATGGTAAATGAAAGTACTATAGGGGTGCCTGGGTGGCTTAGTTGGTTAAGTGGCTGGCTTTGGCTCAGGTCATGATCTCACAGTTCGTGAGTTTAAGCCGCACATAGGGCTCTGTGCTGTCAGCTCAGAGCCTGGAGCCTGCTTCAGATTCTGGGTCTCCCTCTCTCTCTGCCCCTGCCTTGCTCACAGTTTCTCTCTCTCAAATAAATGCTAAAAAGTATTATAATTGTTGATAAACTTGCTAGGTGATCACTATCTTATGATTAAGAAAAATATCTCTATTTTTAAAAAATACATACTAAATATTTAGTGACAAAACATTATTAATTATGTAACTTAAATAGTTCATAAAAATATTGTATAGACAGAGATCGAGAGAAAACTGTACAGATTGAGAAAGAATACAAATGACAAGCAAATGGGACAATATGTTAACAACAGGTGATCTGAGTAAACGATATTCATATTCATCGTACTATTTTTAGTTTTGCAACTTATTTGTATGTTTGAGACATTTACAAATAAAGCTTTTTTCATCTGGCATTTAAGATGAGAAACAAAATATGAAATATTAGAGTTACTTCACTGATACTTTCCCATAAGAGTATACAAACACCTGCCCTGTAAGAACCATTTGGAAGTTTCTTTCTTTCCTATTTATCCATGCCATTAAGCACAGGGCTAGTCAACTGGGAAGCACAGATGAGACTAAAACAGAAGTTTACACCTCCCTTGTGCCTAATTAGGAAATGTTTTTAAAAGATACAGGGGGCAAGGGGCAATCTCAAAGACAAACACTGGAAAGTTCAGTTCTGACTGAGTTTCTCCCCATTTCAAGGAAACTTTCAATGGCTCCCAAAGTAAAATGGAACAGTGTCCAAATTCCTTAATGGAGGCTTCTTTGAAGCCTTTCATGATTTTACTACATCACATAGTAGAAACTAGCGTTGTCTCCTACTGGATGGTTCAGCAACCCTAACCACTAGCCATCCTGGATTACCAATGGGTCTCTGGAAAATTGTACTGCTATTCATTTTTAGGAACACAAGCTCTTCCACCTGGAATATCCTCATCCACCACTTCCTCTCCTCCACCATTTTCTCCTGAGAAAATCTAAGACGTGTCAAAGAGACACCAGAGAGTGACATGAGTCACAGACACCTGACTTACAATTCTAGCTCTAGCACTTCCTGAGTAGCCCTACATCACTCCCTGATGAGCTCTACACGATCTCTAGGAAGCCCAAGTGTTATTGGACAGTTTCCACAGACCGGACCTCACACAGATTTGCCACAGGAAAGAGCTGACGAACAGACACTCTTTACCGCTCCTGCTTCTCCCTTTCCTTCAAATGTTATCTTCTCTATGAAGCCCATACCAATCTAATCGTTTAAAAAGAATCGCTGCTTTCTCCGTTATACTTGGATCTCACTTTATTTTAGCACTGAATGCAAGCTGTATTTTGAAAGGTCTGTTCTACTTGTTGTAAACTGTTCTAAGCTCCTTGAGGGTAGTCACTGTGGGCCATTTATCTTTACCCACCCAACAGCAGTGTGTTATGCACAGTAAATACAATAGGTAAACTTTTCTCTGAAATTTGACAAAGTTCATGTTTAGTTCAGAGAAAACAAAAATTATAGAGGATATGAATGAAGCTAGAAATAGATAGAATGTTGGAAAAGCCATGACCAGGAATATGATAAATTACTGAAAGATTTGTAAACACTGAAGTTTTTACAGATGAAAAGTATTTAGGATCTACTTCCCAAATTACCAATGTGGAGGAAGGAGGTAGAAAGTGAGATATAAATAAGATGACAAGGCCATATGTTGATAATTGTCGAAGCTGAGTGACAGGGACAAAAGAGTTTATTAGACTATTCCACCTACTTTAGCATATGTTTGAATATTTCCTTAATAAAAAGTTAATCACGGGGGCACTTATCTAGTTTAGTCTGAGCATGCGGCTCTTGTTCTCTGGGTTGCGAGTTTGAGCCCCATATTCGGTGCAGATATTACTTACATAAATAAAACTTAAAAAAAAAAAAGGTTAATCATAAAATTGTGAAGAACACTAACAGCTACACTTACACTTGATTACAAGGTACTGAGACCAGAGAAGACAAGTGATGAATCACTAAGTATTTGAGGCACCAAACAAATACTTAGGTAATATGATGAGGTCCCAGACCTCGACCGGAAGAGGGAAGACTGAAACATATACTTTAATTGTACAAAGAACAGCGTAAGATTAAGTGCTAAGCTATGTGGTACACAGAGCATTCAAACAATAAATCAGCAAATGACGGAGTCAACTAGCACCTCATGGAAACAATGGACCTTAAAGTTTATATCAAGATTTAAAACAATAATAAAAAAGAGCATTTCAGGTGAGAAAACACGTTATTTGGCCATGGAGATAAGAATATATGTGTGTCATCAGATATAGTTTAAGAGACACACTTAAATAAAGCAAAAGAAAATGCTTGGTAAAATAAGGCCAGATTATGGAAGGTCTTAGAAATCATAGAGAGAAGTAAGAAATAATGTAGGAAGAATTTAGAGATTCAGTGAGGAAATTACTTGTAGAGTCTGGGCAAGGTAATTCATGTACCAAAAAAATTCATCAACTCTGACTATCCACTAAAGGACATCTGAAAATAACAAGATATACATCAAGAGACTAATATATATTTTATGCCAGACATTTCTTAAGCCCAAACACTTAGAAGAGTACATAAAAGCACACTAAAATTTCTGTAAGGAAAAGACAACAGCTACTTGTTGACCAACTTCTGTGTTCACACACATTATCTCAATCAATTCTTACAACAATCCTGCAGAGTCTAGATAAAATATATAATATGAAAAAAATTGAACCTTAAAGAGCTCAAAGAACTTGTCAAAGTCAAATGGCCAATGATACACAGCACGATTAACACTCAAACCCAAGTCTAAGCCCAAAATCTATGCTCTTATCAGGACACAAAGCTTTCTCAAAAGTAGATCATTTTTAAGATTGTACAGCCTCTTTACGTAAGAGTTTTGTACCATGAAAAGGCTTTCTTTGCCTGATACAGTGGATCTGAAAGTAATGGAGCAAATACAAATCAGGTGTGGCCACCTTGAAGCTATTTTCTTTCAGAAAACCTCTAAGAACTGTGGAAATCCATAGAACAGACTTAGAAAACTATTGAAGGAAAATCTCTAGGAGATTATGTAAAACTTACCTCAGTATATGATTTCTTGGTTATGTGAACATTCTTAGCTCTATAGGACTGGCGTCTTCTTTTATAATCTCTCACTTCTGCCAGGATTTCAAGGTAAGACTTTGGACTTTTTCGACTATTATCTAATAAAAGATATTAATATAAGAATTATTATATCCTTGGAAGCTTTTAAGTTCTTATTAATTAGCAGGAAAAAAGACTACAATCATCTCATATTTCAATATGTTTCCATGCATACAAAAACATCTAGCAATTATGTACTATACAAATAGGCTAAATTTTATATAATTCCTTTTCTCCATTAGTTGAACCTAAGATTGTTAAGCTACAAAGATTAAAGGACCAGCACAGCTGTAACATTCTTACAGAAGGAAGGTATGCCTAATGTAAAAGACAGCAAAATTTTCATGCACTAAGTTAACATCTTAACATATATGTGAATATCAGATCATGTAAAACCATCCTCTCCCAACTCAAAGAGGCCTGACAACCAAATCTTAGTAACACTCAAAGAATGAAATGACAGTTAAGAATTAGAAAACTATGATATTCATCTCAAACCTTGATTGACTTTGGCGGCCAAATCTACAAAGAGATCACTGTCATTTTCAATAATCTGAGAATTCGAGCGCTGTTTCTTGGTCTCCTCCATTACAAAATCATAGAGGGCAAGACGATCAGCTTGTGTTAGATCACAAACAAACCGTTTGTGATTCAGAGGAACTTCAACAGGTAATGAAGAATAAACCCCTAGTAAAAATAAAACCACAAGAATAAACAATACATGAAGCATTGTAGACTTAAAATCTACTCCTTATCTTTAAACATGTGCTGTAATGATGCAATATTAACACAACTGTTTTCACAGTAATCCCTAAGATATACAAAATATCCATGTGATAAATGGTAAACAGTGACTTTATCCTCAAAGCCATACCCACAGAAAGCATGTACTGTGGATGTTTGCTATTCTCTGCAAAAACGTGAGGACAGACCCCGTAAAGGCAGACAATAATAACCAGGAGATCATTTGCTTATAAGGAACAATTTTTAAAAGGCTACCCATATGATAAAAATAGTAACTTCCTTTCTGTTTATATGCTTTTCCCCATAAAAGAAAAAAATGCTTTTAATAGGTAATACACATTGCCGTCCCTCTGAAAATATATTATGGAAATATGAAAAATGTGTAAAAAATGTCTTTTTTATACAGACATCAAGTTAGATGTTCCATATTCAAAACATACCCCACTTGTGCAATGACTTAGAACTAGGGACCAAAACACAATTTAGTAAGTAGCAGAAATCCCAAACTTCCTCAGACCAGAGAAAGACAGATTAAACTGAGACTAAATTTGTTCTAATTTTCTGAAGAGGAAGCATATTGGCATAACCAAATTAATTTAAAAGAGTTAAGAGCAGTGCCCCCCGACAGTCACAGAACTTTCTAAAATCTGCTCATTAATGAATAAAAGTAAATACAATACCTTGACATGATGTATTAAACACTGAAGAAAATTTTTGTTTTGAGATTCAAATTTTCTCAAAGAAATAAAAATTTATGGTAACTGTAAATAAAGCAATTGTTTTAACACAATTCTTTCTAGCCTTCATTATTCACTGATGCAAACAATGAATAGGAGCTACTACTCTAAAGGAATAACTGGTTCACAGAACAAGGTGAGATCAGTAGCTCTTCCCAGATACTTTTATTTGATAAAGTCTAACTTGACCTCCTAGGTAAAGAGGCAAAAGAAAAATTCAAATAAGAGCAAACGATCAACTAAGCACTACAACACAAAAAAGAGATGACTTTACATTTGTCTACATTAAGAGGAGTGCTACATTGAATATGAGTCCATGAATATATATGGATAACAATACAGGGTCATTTGTATTAGTCAAAGGGTTCTGAATTAGTAGAGAAGGGTTCCCTTTCAAGTCAATCAATTTTACTCTAATTGTGGTAGACAATACATAAAGCTTTTTTTGAAGGCAGATGTGAAAACATTTCATTTTGTACCATAAAAATGAATTAGCTTTGATAAGCCTAATTCCTTTGAATATAGAATATAAAAATCCAGGAGAAAAATACAAAGATTAGAAAACAGTGATATATTACAAACAAGCTCCACATAAACCTTTGCCTATTATTTTTAGAGAAAGAAATATAATTTCCTCCTTAATTATTTTTGAGTGGTCTTTATTCATCTTAAATTTCTGTATGGTGATGATTGATACTTAAATTCCTTGAAATTCAATGAAAATTCCAAAGACCATAATACTGTGACAGTGGTTAAGATCAAGTTTAGAAATTTGAGTGATACTTTTAAAAGGATATCATTTGCAAAAAGGATACTGCATATCTTTAAATAAGGAGTACATTCAGGTTCCTAATTCCTCTTTATACTCACCCCAATTACTGAAAAAGAAAAAGTACAGGAAAAGTTAAACAACAAACTGCATTTATATAATTCAGAACATTGATATTTCTGACAAAGAAAAAAGGATAAACACAAATAAGCTTACATTTCCATTAAATGTAAATTTTTAAACACAAGCTTCTATAGGATTTAGAAATACACTTTGATGTATTCTATGTAAATTCTATGATCCTTTACTTTTTTTTGTAGCAGCTTTTTAAAAGTTGTGGTAAAATATACATAACATAAAATTTACCATCTAACGATTTTTAAGTGTGCAGTTCAGTGACATTAAGTATATTACATTGTTTTGCAACCATAACTTTGTCCATCTCCAGAACTTTTTCTTCACCCAAACTGAAACTCTACCTTTTTAGTAACTCTAATTCTTTCTTTTTCATCACTTTTGCCATCACAGAGCATCTTAATCATATGATATATATAATATTAAACATTAATAAAAGGTACTGGCTCAATGATACAAATTCAGAATTTTAAGAAGAATCACATAATTTCCAGCATCAGAAATGAACAAATTATGGCCCATAGAGGTAAAATGATTTGCCCAAGTCTCACAAGTGGCAGGAACAGACTAGGCCTAGAGCCAATTTACTTAGGTCTCTTGAAGGTTTAGTATAATACACTGATCTTCAAACCATGGCCATGACTCAAATACAGTCATGAAACTGAAATATAGCAAATAATACTGAAAGAAAAAGATAAACCAATAAATGTAAAATGATTGTTTATGATTAAAAATAGCATCTTGCTTATAAAATTAGCCAAGGTATTCTATCTGACAATAAGGAAGTACATCTCATGGTTACTTCAAGCTTTCACAGAAGTTTATGAATTGAGAATTTTGTACACTGAGTGGAAATCTGGTATGACTGACGAAATGGAAACATATAACATCAAAAAACTTACAACTTAGTACATGACATACAAAATATTAATTAAATGGGAAAACATGAAATTGCTTATGCTATATCCTTCCAAGTAAATAAATCAGTAACATATTAAAATATATTCTTGTTCTAGGCCATAAGATTTTAAAATGTCGAAGACATAAGTGGATCACAAAAATAATGTCTATTGAGAAACTACAGATCTCTACACAAGATGAGAAAAGTTTTAAAAAGAGGGTTACAGATCATATTAAAAAATTCTTAACAGTTAAGTCTTAATTTAATAAAGTGCAAAAACAAAATAAAAGTTCCTCTTAACTTTCCTACTAAAAGAACTATTCAAAAGTAACTCTTTGCTTTTGTAAGGAACTAAATTCAATGTCCAATCTACCTTATTACTTAGTTAATATAAATTTAAAAACTTGAGAACATTTTCTAAATTACTCACATATATAAAATTCTCACCCATTTCATTATTTTAATATGGCTTTCTGTACATTAATGTGCTTAGAAATTAAATTGCTTAGACAACAGAAACTACCAAATATTAGAGCTAGTGCTAGTTTAGCATTCATTATCTCCATTACTCTAAACAACATTGTAAGATAGCTTTAAACTACAGATAAGGAAACAAAACTTCAGAAAAACTGGCATTTATACCAGGCCAAGAAACTGGTTTCTTTCTTTAAAATAGGCTTACAAACTAGAATAAACAATGAACATTACTAATAATAGCAGTGCCTGATACAGATTTGAGGTCTGTGATATTCTTGTACTTATTTATAATAGACATAATAAATAATTAAAATATTTGAACAATATCTAGAATCTTAGCCCATAAATTTCACTAAATAAAGTTTCCTAACAGAAAACTTCAGTTCAGAGTGTGTACCAAAATTCAGGACTTGGCTCTCAATCCAGCTTTGCTATTACCAAGACTTGCTATTATCTAACAAAGGAGTGTTAATCCATTTCTGTGTCTCTATTTCTTCTAATATTGGGGGGGGGAAATATTTGTCCAGATTATCTCATTTGTTATGAAAAAGATATAAAATACATAAAACAGCTACAAAAAAAGAAACTCTTTTAAAAACCTGAAGTGCTGAGAGCCTTCAGAGCACACCAGAACCTTATCATTATTCTCAGAAAGAGTTTGTTTCCTTATCTGTAAATCACAGATGCCAGATTAGATGATCTTCCAGTTCTCTTTCAACTCTAAAATAAATTCAGCAAATATATCTAACTAGTTAACCCCTCCCAAAGACAATAGCAAAATCCTCTACAGTTTTCTTGGTTAACTAAACTGGGGGTAAAGGATAGAATCAATAATAAGGGCTCAAAAATAGGCTTGACTAATCAGAGCTCAGTAATCTCTTTAAGAGTCAAATGTCTCCCTCCTCAAAGAAAAAGAACTCTGGAATTTAGCAGAAAGTACATAAAATGGGAGCTTTAAAACAGGAAATACAGGAAATGTGCTTCTGACTAATGCATGGAACCAATGTAATATACACCAAAGGTAAGAGAGTTCCTCCTCCTGAAGCCACAGTGCAATTTAAGAAAAAACCAAGTCCAGCTATTCGCTTAGAACAATGGGTAAAGACTCTGAACTTCAAAAAGGGAGAAACAAACCCTAACTATGGGCTAATAAATATGATTGAGCTAGAAAGAATGAGGGGAGGAAAAAAAGGTAAGATGCCCAGAGAAATCTATCTTTAGAAGATTCAAAGACAACTCAGAAACCCTTATTAAGAAGAGTCGGTAATGCTATGGCATGTTAAAGCTAGGTTCAGAAATCTATTATATTAGCTCTATTTACTCATTTACTTCTATGTTTTGGATGGATTTCATTTTCTATTCATTTCCTAAAGGCTAACAATTAAAAATTCTAACCTAGTCTCTGTTAAAGTAAGTCCTTGGAAGAAGGGACTGGGCATGAAAGGATCTACAAACTTTCTAAAACTCTATGGAAAACTTTGTGTTTGGGTTTTACTCTAAAATTCTCTTTTAGCCTAAGCCTTTCCTTTTACATTGCATTTCAATATTTTTACATTTAACAATGGGCTAATCCTCAAGAAAGGAAAGAAATCTCAGGGTAAGACAATCTCAATGGGATTTAGTTACCAAATAATCAGAATAAAAATGATCCACAAGATAATCTCACCTATTAGGTGATTCCAAAGCATGAGACCCTAGCTAAGACAGTGGCCCAGTGAGACTCTGCTATATTTGAGCAGAAAATATCTAACAAATGAAGTTGACACCAAACACATTGGCCTAATGTTAAATGTAAAACAATATTTCCCAAGTAACAGTTTCCACAAGATTTTTCTTAAAAATTAGTAACATGCTTAAAAAATAGTTTGAATCATTAATTAGCTCAAACTATGATGCTACTTACTTTGATTACAACAATCACCATCTTTTCCAACTGCAGTTCTAGCTTGTTTAATTATCTGGAATTGTGAGTCCTTATCTGTGAAAAAAGGACCCATTAACACAGTGTGAATTATCAGTGTCCACAATTAAATTATTAACTTGTTTCCAATCCAAGCACTTTGGGCACACTGGCAAACCTTCCAGAATCTTAAAAGCAAAAACATCCATACTGCTGCCCAGGTAATCTGAACGCAGAATTCTTTCATATCTAGCTAGAACCAAGTATGTAACAGACGTCAAGCAGTTCAGAAAACATTACCATCAGGCATGTTCCAGTAGTTGTTGCAAATTTTAGCAACCAATAATAGCTACCATTTCTTGATTCCAGCTAAGTGTCAAGCACTCTTCTAAACATTTTACATATATATCATTTCATCCTCACAAAGGTGCTATTATCATCATCCACCATTTTATGAAGATATTTAGGCAACAAAAATGTTAAATTGCTTAAAGTCACAAATCTATTAGTGACAAAAATTAGGATCAGGGCATTCTGATTCTAAAGCCTGAGATATTAACAACCTCTTATACATGCTATTAACACTTGGAACACATTTCCATACTCAGTCTGCAAACTTTGTGTTTATGATACAAAGCTTTGCAGGGTTTTCATGACCTATCAATATAAGCCTCATCTCTAAATTTCAGATCAAGCACACTACTTTCACTGTACATTAATTCATCCTACACTCTCCCAAGGTACAAAATTTCCTTCTTAATAATAAGCATACTATAATGTCCATCTTTTGAAAATTCAAAAATGAAATATCAATGCCTATACTGAGATATTTTTAAATTATAATCTACTAATACTTACTCAAAGTAATTGAAGGTATCTTCACATTCTCATAGAAAAAATCAGAATTATACATTTTATCCTAAATGGTAAGAACAAAAAAAAAGTATTCTTGAGTAACAGATAATTGATTATTTTAAGATTTGACATGAACCAACTAAAGATTATATCATTTAACTGTTTCTTAAAAAAAAAATATGTGAAATTAGGCAAGTACCATCCCACCCCACAAATGACTATTATTTTGACAGAAAACCTCACACGATACTTTCTGAATACTGTAAATTTATTAATGTATGAATTACATGACATATACATATAAATGTATGGTACCTCTTCTTCTTTGGTATAGCCCAGTTTCCTCAATCTACAAGATACCATGTGCTTTGCTAAAGATGATTTAGGCATGTGATGATTGGAATCATAGGGGCATATCACAACTTCATCCTATAAAAAAGAAACAGAAGCAAAAGCAAAAAAGGGGTACATAATATTTAAATAAATGATTATACCATTAAAGTTTACTACTCGATTAAGTGGTACTATCCACTTATCTCCTCTTCTAAAAGGCCTCGTTGTCAACCCCATGTGATGTATGTGCCCATTAAAAACAAAAACAAAAAACCTCCCTCAATCTCTCTCTCCTTTATAGCCCCCTCTCTACTCCTTCAAAGCCCAACCCTTTGAAAGATTTCTTTACAAACTCCCAGTCAGGAGGTCACTAACAATGGTCTTACTACTATTGCCAAAGCACACGTCAGACTCTCTAAGGTATGTTAACTCTAAGAAGGTTACAGTCCAACTGTTTGTTTCTGTTCCCCTCATACAGTCTTCATGTCCTACCTCCCTGGTCCCTTCTGCTTGGTCTCCTCTAAAGACATCTTCCTTGAGGCGCCTGGTGGCTCAGCCAGTTAGGCATCGACTGCGGCTCAGGTCACGATCTCATAGTTCTTGAGTTTGAGCTCTCTGTTGGGCTCTGTGCTGACACCTCAGAGCCGGAAGCCTGCTTCAGATTCTGTGTCTCCCACCCCCCTCCTCTCTCTCAAAAATAAACATTAAAGTATTTTTTTAAAAAGGTGCCTTCCTTGTTCTACCTGTACCCCTTTAAATGTTGATGTTTTACATAAGTCAAACTCGTGACTTTGTGCCATTTGATATACTTACTAGAAGATATCATGGCTTGAGTTTCTATATATAGTAAGGACTCTCAAAATCTAGATCTTTAGACCTGGATTCTCTCCTGAGTACCTTATACTAAAAACATTAACAATTCACTGTAGCAAACATAAATTCATTATATTCATGGTCTCCTGACCCCTAAACCTGTTCCTCTTGTGTTTCCCACTTTCAGTGAAAGGTCCCACTTCGTCAAGTAGAAAACCGTCTCTTCTCCCTCATCACTGACATCTAATCAGTCACCTAGTCCTTTTTACTAAGTAACTCTGAAACCCTACCACATAATCCATCCTCACGGGCACTTGCCCACTTCAGGACATCAGCATCTCTCTCCTGGATTACAATAGCCACTGCCTAACCTCTCTGCTTCCAGACTTGTCCCTTCCACTCTCCACAATGCTGCTACCTTGAATCCCAGTCTGCCACTTACTGATTACATGAACTTGGTTCAGGTACTTAACCTTTCTTTGCCTGAGTTTAAATTTCCTCAACTATAAAATGAGTATAATGGGACTTCTCTCACAGACCTATTGTGAAGATTAAATAAGTTATACAGGAGTTTATACACATAAAGCAATTCAAACAGGGCCTGGAACATTGCAAGTGTTCAGTAAATGTAAGCAATTATTATTTTATTAAAAGGCAAATATGATGATAAAGTATGGCTTAAAATACTTTCATGGCTCATTTAAAAAAAAAATCCAGATTCTTTAATATGGCTGACACAAGGACCTTTAAGATCTGGACCCTTCCCACCATCACCCCCCTCCTCTATACACTGTGTTTAGCTATCCTTAACCACTTCAGGTTTCTCGATTGGGTCACACCCGCTTCTCTGGACTTCAACCCCTGCCACTGATGGCCTGTGCTTCACCCAGCTGATTTAGCACACTTTTCTCAGCTGAGAATGCACTGAATCCAGGAACCCTCCACTGTCCTAGGACAGCCTACAATAACCTGTACTACTTTAACACATTATAATGGAGGCTGATTTCTCTGGATTCCCCCTCACCACACCCAGACAGTAAGCTCTGTGACAGGACCTGTGACTGTCATTCACTGTACTTCAGCATTAAAACACTCCAGGGGCACCTGGGTGGCTCAGTCAGTTGAGCGAACGGCTTTGGCTCAGGTCATGATCTCGAAGTTCGTGGGTTTGAGCCCCACATCAGGCTCTGTGCTGACAGCTAGCTCAGAGCCTGGAGCCTGCTTCTGATTCTGTGTCTCCCTCTCTCTCTCTGACCCTCTCCTGCTTGTGCTCTGTCTCTCAAAAAAAAATAAAATAAAATAAAAATAAAAAAAATAAATAAAACACTCCAGCAGTGGGGCACTGGGGTGGCTCTGGCAGCCGAGCGTCGGACTTTGGCTCAGGTTATGACCTCACAGTTCGTGAGTTCAAGCCCTGTGTAGGACTCTGCGCTGACAGCTCAGAGCCTGGAGCCTGCTTCAGATTCTGTCTCCCTCTCTCTCTGCCGCTCCCCCGTTCATGTTCTGTGTCTCTCTCTTAAAAATAAATAAAACATTTTAAAAATTAAAAAAAAAATAAAACACTCCAGCAGAAAAGCGCGGCTTCGTCACTATCTGGACAGCACCTATTTTAGGAACGACGGCTACCAAGTACCAGGATTTTTAAACCAGTCACGCTCTTGAATAGCAGACTCTGGTTCTGTAAAATGTAGATGTACACTCACAGCTAATTGTCGTAATTTTGGAATTTTATAAAGAAGTGTTAGAAGGGCAGCACAGCAATTAAACACACAGGCTCCCGGGAGCCAGAATGCCTGGGTTCAGAATCCCAATTGCCATTTACTAGCAGTGTGTCCTAGGGGACAAATTACCACCTGTCTGGGGTGTTTTCTCATCCATAACATGTGGCTAATAGAACCTACCTCACAGGGTAACTAGAAGTATTAAACGGGGTAACTAACCTATATAGTAAACGGCATAAGCAAAATGCAATACAAGTGTCATCAGAAATTTCAGTGGTAAGGAAAGGCGTGGGAGGCCCCGCTCAATGGAATTCACAGCTTCAAACATCCCTCTAAACAAACAATAAAGACCTTTTTAGGGGCAGCCTGGTGGCTCAGTTGGTTAAGCATGCGACTCTGGGTTTCTTGGTCTCCGCTCAGGTCCTGATCTCACGGTTTGGTGAGTTCTAACCCCACTCAGGGCTCTGAGCTGGCAGAGGGGAGCCTGCTTGGGATTCTCTTTCTCCTTCTCTGCCCCTCCCCCACTCGCGCTGTCTCCGTCTCTCTCTCAATTAAATAAGCTTAAAAAAAATCTTTTTCAAATTTCCACCAGGACTTTAATAAACGTGAGTTGTGTGTAAACTAAATATACTCTAAGTGCCTTTGGGGAAGCAGTCATGTTATTTTAACCTAGGAGAAATTATCAGAACGCGATAAACCCAGAAAGAGTATCAGAGATCATGAATTATCCTCGAGTGAAGCACTTCCGTTCCTCCCCGCCCATGAAAAATAACCAGAAATCAGGGCCGTTCGCCCTAATACGTGTGCCTACATTTTTAAAGCAATTCTAATGTTCCAAAGAGTTGCTAGTCACCATCTCTCAGGGATATCCTCTAATAATCCTAGAAACGGTGCTGCCCCAGTCAGAAGCGTACAATTGAAGGTGGAGAAAGGTAAACTCCCAAGCTCTCTCGTGTCGCCGAATCTGACGCAACTGCGGCATCCGTGACAGCTGACAAAGCAAAGGGCCGACACCTCCGCTAGCAGCACTCCGATTCCCCCGTTTTCTAGGGAAAGCCCAGACCCGCCAGCCTTCCTCACCCACCGCGTTTTCACCTCTCAAACCCAAGCTCCGCGCCAGAAAGACCGAGAATTGAGGGCCCCCCAAAGGACCCTGCGCGCAAGCCGCCCTCACCTCTGCCGCCCCCGCCTCCCCGGGGTCCAGGTGATCCAGGCTCCAGCCCAGGGACGCCGTCACCTCCTCCAGCTTCCGGCAGCAGCTCTCCACGAACTCACTGAGCTCCTGCTGCAGCCGCCGCCGCTCCTCCACAGGAGGCGGCTCGCCCTCCATGGCCGCACTGGGCCCACCACCAGGAAGCGACTGTACAGCCGGCGCCGCGCGCGGGCCTCTGGGAGACGTGGGCGGGGCCAGGCCGCCACGTGACTGGAACAGCCTTTAGGACAGGGCCTGGGAAGGAGCGGCGCTGTCGTTTTGAGAGGTGTTCCCGGGTCTCTTCCCGGTGTCGCCGCTTGTGTAGTTGCTCCCGGATGCATTTGCGCCGCCTTCCCCCACAATTGCAAAAAAAAACCTACACACACACACACACACACACACACAAAACAAAAAATGGTTCATATCGCCTTTTCCTCAGTTGCCTCTAAGATACTCCGTCCTTCCAATGAAGCCAGGCTACATTGGGATGAGACCTTTATCTGGCAATAGCACCAGCTCCTGGCAGCTCCCACTGGGCACTCGGGCGAACTTTGGCCTCTGTCTCGGATTTCGCCCGCATCTACGGCAAGCTGGATGTTCAGTCGACTGTAGAGGCGACTGCATCTACAGTCTACTGCATCTACAATCACAGAGGATAGGATCAATGCCTTCATTAAATGCTGAACCTTTCTGGCCAGGCTATTTTGGGAAGGGTCTGTCCAGTGTCACCATCAGGAGCCCCACCTCAACGTAGGGGCTGGTGGACCTGTCCCAGCGACTGACTCTGCACCAGCCAATGTCCTGCCCCACCCACCGCCACTGCCCCTGCTGAGAAGAAAGTGGAAGCAAAGAAAAATAATCCGAGGAGTCTGATGATGAGATTGGCTGTGGGTCTTTTTGACTAAAACTCTTTCAACATGTTCATTAAAAAACTGAATTTTAAAAGACGATTTATGACTACAGAGTTTAAAGAGTAGTACAAGGAGAATTTGTAACGCCATCTTCCAGCTGGTTAACATTTGCCCACGTTTGCTTTCTCTTGCTCTCTCTCCACACACACACAGCCTCACATACTTACTTTGCAGAATTATTTAAGGGTCAGTTGCAGCTGCTTCAACCCCCAAATAGGTCTATATCCATCTCCTAAGAATAAGGACACTATCCTGCATAACCACCATAGGTGATCAAAACTCAGACAATAATTTCATAATACATCTAATGTTCAGTTTATATCCAAATTTCCCCAGTTGTCCCCCAAATTCCTTTCACAGTCATTTGATTGGTTTTTTTCAATCGATGAGATGTAATTGGCTCTTGTCTCTTTTAACCTAGAATGTCTCCCCACCCTTCTCTTTAAAAATTTTTTAACATTTAAAAATTTATTATTGAGACAGAGAGCATGAGCATGGGAGGGGCAGACACAGAATCTGAAGAAGACTTCAGGCTCTAAGCTGTCAGCACAGAGCCCAACACAGGGCTCGAACTCACAAACCATGAGATCATGACCTGAGCTGAAGCCCCTAAAATTTTTTTATGTGTATTTATTTTTGAGAGGGAGGAGGAAGAGGAGGAGGAGGAGGAAGAAGAGGAGGAAGAGGAGATAGAATCTGAAGCAGGCTCCAGGCTCTGAGTTGTCAACACAGAGCCCAAGGTGGGGCTTGAAGTCACAAACCATGAGGTCATGACCTGAGCCGAAGTCAGATGCTTAACTGAGCCACACAGGCAGGCCCCAGACCCTCCTTTTTTTTTTTTTTTTTTTTTAAATTTAGTTTTGAAGAGAGAGTGAGACAGAACAAGAGCAGGGGAAGGGCAGAGAGAGACACACACACAAATTGGAAGCAGGCTCTAGGCTCAGAGCTGTCAGCACAGAGCCTGATGCGGGGCTCAAACTCACAAACCGTGAGATCATGACCTGAGCTGAAGTCGGACACCTAACTGATCAAGCCACCCAGGGGCCCCATCTTTTTAAATTAAGTCATTGAATTTTGTCAGGAGCCTTAGCCAGGTATCTTGTAGAATGTTCCCCTTTCTGGACTTGTCATATTCCCCCCCTTATGATTAGGTTTTATTTAATAATTTTGCAAGGAGATGTGTATCCCTCTTTATTACATCTCATAGAGGACACCTATCTTAAATTCTTCTTCTATTAGTAATTCTAAATTTGATCACTTGGTAAAGGTAGATACCTATATCGCTCTGGTACAGGACATCTTCGTCTGTGGGATGATACTTTGAGGCCATATGAATGTCTTCTTCCCCAACAAACTCACACAATCCTCAGTAAATCTGTCATTATGTTAGGAGTTATAAATTATGATTCTCTAATATTGTCATGGCTTCTGTATTTGTTAGCTGGCCTTCTTACCATACCTTCATTTTGTTCACTATAAAATGAAGGGGTTTCTTAATTTTTTTAAGTATTTATTTTTGAGAGAGAGCACAAGCAGGGGAGGGGCAGAGAGAGAAGGAGACACAGAATCCCAAGCAAGCTCCAGGCTCTGAGCTGTCAGCACAGAAACCAATACAGGGCTTCAACCCATAAACCGTGAGATCATGACCTAAGCCATAGTCAGACACCTAACTGAATGAGCCAGCCAGGCACCCTAAATCAAGGGAATTTTAAAACCATTATTGAGGGTTTTTTAATTTGTTATTACACTCTGTTACCATCACAATTCTTGCTGATTCCCAAAGTGTCCCAACCTTGACCCATGGAAGCCACTTTAACCACTTCGTTTCTCTGACATGTCCCATTAGTCCTTGACTACTTCCTTTTCCTTCCTTTGATTGACCCAAGCTTACTTTGTACATTTTCTACCCAAGACCTGGAATCAACCCTTTTAATTTCACCAATTGGTTTTAACTCCCAGAACCTAATCCCTCTTCTATTATTATTTACTTTTTTCAGGCCTGATTCCAAATCTTTGCTTCCCTTTGCACTTGTTTCCTTCCGAAGGAGAAACTACGGAGGGAATAGCTATTTCTATAGGCAGAGAGTACAATTCTCTCACCAAAATAAACGTGTTGAGTGTAAATAAGCAGTATCCCAAAATATGGAAATAGGCCAAGAGCTGCAAGCAGATGCAGAGTAATGGATGAGTTCCAGTTTATTCATGCTTTGTCCACAGAATCCCTACTTTTATCTACATTTACACGGTTAGCCCAGCAGCAGCCTGGAAAACGTGAGACTGTTTTTGAATGTGAAATGATGGCTGTCATTGAAAAGTTGTACACACACACCCCTTTTCTGTGGAGGCTCGCTACAGGTGAACCAAGGCAAAACTTATCCAAGGTCAAGCATGTCCTCATCTCAGAGATTAAAGACAACGTTCGGCAACAGCTTGGAGGTATACTCTTTCAACTCTAAGAACTGCTTTACATGGATAGTTATTGATCTGTTTAATCGGCATTTTTTCTAAGAGATCTCCTGTCCCATTCTAGATTAGGTCTCTATAAAAGGCTGAATTGTGTGCTGTCCTCACTCCCATCCCCACCCCCATTCATATACTGGAGCCCTAACCCCCAGTGTGACTGTACTTGGAGTTAGGGACTGTAAGGAGGTAATGAAGGCTAAATGAGGTCATAAAGATGGGGCTTTAATAAAACTCAAGTCTTTCTGAGACAAGACCAAGACATCCCCACCCATCCCTACTGCCTACCATCCACAAAGAGAGCTCCCACCAGAAACCAATCTAAGGACACCTTGACCTTGGACTTCTAGCCTCTAGAACTGAGAAAATCAAGTCACGTCATCTATGGCATCTTGTTATGGCAGCCCAAGCTGACTGATACAGCCTCCTAGCTCTAGCAAGAAGGTCTTCTTTTATGTCACCCAACACCACATTTCCCACATATTTTTCTCTTCCTTTTATATTACAATGTGTTAATACCACGGGATCCCTTATTACATGTGTTAATACCATGATGCATAGCTTTTAGCACAATGTGTAGCACACAAAAGTCAATTACTAGTGAATGAAATTAATTACAAGTCTTTCAGATTGGGAGGCGAGCAGAAAAAGGAGGGGAGACAAGGAAGAAAAATACTGTTTTCATCCAAAGTACCAAAAGCCCCAATAATTTAAGTAGTATCTCATGTATGATATTTTTTACTCTTCACAATTAACATTTCATTTGTTTTCCTATTTTCTAATCTGTACTGTACTTGATTATATTAATGCATATTGCTGATATATGAAAGTTGTCCCACTGATCACTTTATAGGTGTCTTCTGTCCCCATCCAGACTGCAAATGTCTTTTTTTTTTTTAATGTTTTTTAATTTTATTTTTGAGAGGCAGAGAGAGACAGCAGGAGCAGGGGAGGGTCAGAGAGAGAGGGAGACACAGAATCTGAAACAGGCTCAAGGCTCTGAGCTAGCTGTCAGCACAGAGCCTGATGCGGGGCTCGAACCCATGAACCATGAGATCATGACCTGAGCCAAAGCCGGATGCTTAACCAACTGAGCCACCCAGGCGCCCCCAGACTACAAATGTCTTGAAGCCATTTGTACTGAATATCAACTGTATTGAATCCTCATAGTAAATACCTAGCCTAATACTAGACATAACAGGTATTCAGTAAGGTCATGTTGATTTAATAACAAACATCTGAATTTCAAAGTTTCTCTTTGAAACAAAGAATAGGTTTATATCTCATTGTCCTTCAACAGAGAGCCGAAAACTCTTCAGGACTCATTTTTATAGATTCAAGGACAATTCCAACCTCTGAGGGGACAAAATGAAACACCATATATTTTGAGAATACCCAAAATAGAATCTTAGCCACTTCATTTTTTTTTTTAGTGGTATTATGGTGGCTTTTGCCAATGCTACTTAGAATTCACTGTCCAGGATAAACAAGAAGTAGGTACTGATGTGTGGCCTGGCCTCTTTACACAGGCTTCTTTTCCAAGAACTCTGCCTGACACATAACAGGCACTTGAGAAATGTTGGGGGAATAAAACTACAAAAAACCAACTTCTAACAAGAATTCAGAACTAAGATGGTTTTCTTAAATGGTCATCCTTAATAGGCACTTAGTCAACAGAAGGTTTTAGACATATTAACAGAAAGATGCTGATAAATGCCTTGTGTGTATAAACATATGAAATCAAAACACAGAAACTTCAAAAGTCTAAAAGTTTATTGCCAGAATAGCAAACTTCATAAAGACACCTTTTTAAAGTACATAGTAAATGACAAGCAAAATAAACAGAAAACTTTGACCAAAGAAAAGCAAAGATTGCTGCTATCATGCACATATAGTCAAATTAATGCCAAACCAAACAGGTGCACTGAAGAATATATGGGTTACACAATCTGCAATCTAAAACTAAAGGAGACTCATTCCAAAATGTTTGGAATTGGGGTGGAGGATTCTGGGAAGAATGGGAAGGGTAATTTTCTCCTAATACAGAAAATGGAAATATTTAGATAAAACACAGAATGATGATTAGAATATCAATGATCAACTTTAATTTCATCTCCAAGAACAGAAATCTGTATTACAGGCCAAAAGAAGTGCAAGAATCGATCAAAAAACTAAACACAGAAGGAACGAACTCTAGATTCAATTTGTGCTATCCTTACAACTGATTACCATTTCAAACACACTACATCCAGTGTATTAGATACGTTAGGCGAGCTGAGAAGATAAAAAGCCAGAACAGCCTTTAGTATTTGATTTCCACCAAGGTTATATCTTCTTAATCATAGAAAGTTCTATCACCATACTGCAAGCACTAGGTTTTCTTTTGTTAATATTTAGTAAACCGAAAATTCACATAAGTGAAGCCAAGAAAAAGCAACTAACTGACTACTAGTGCCCAATGGAGCTACTGCTAAAGGAATAGGAGTAAGAGTAGGAAGAATTCCCAGTGGCATCAAAGCTTCCTCTCCGGGACCCACTTCGGGAACCAGAGCGAGAGCCAGAGCGGGATCCAGAGCGGGAGCCTGAGCGGGAGCCCGAGCGGGAGCCTGGGGCAGAAGACATGTTGTAAGGGCTAGGCAAACCCTTGGAAGAAACAGAGGCGGCCTCCAGAAGGCGTAGGCCGGTGATATCTTCCACCATGGAGCGATTCATGGCATCCTTATAGGATATTTTTAATTTGGTTTTGGGGCAGGTCAGGATTTTGGCATAGCTGCTGGTGTCTTGCAGCCTCTGAGCAGCTCGGCCATCGATGAACCCCTTCCTGATGGCTTCTTCGGTGCTTATCCTCCCATGTACTTCCGGGTCAACAAGGCCTCCAGTGAGGTATTGGAACTCCAGGAAGCGCTGACCTGCCTCGTAGGGGAGCCATTTTTCTTTTACGGCCTCTGCTGCTGACATCTTCTTCTTTCCCTTCACACCTTCAAAGCCAATGAAGGCTTTCTGAGCAGGCTTCAGCCTGGTGGCCATATCTTGGTCAATCAGGCCCTGGGAGACTGCGTCCTGAAGTGACAGCTTCTGACCGCTGGTTGGGTGGATGATGCCACCTGTGCAGGCCTGAGCTTCCAGAAGCCTCTGACCAGTGATGCTATCAACAATGCCCCGCTCTATTCCCTCCGTAATGGAGATCTTCTCTAGGTTTTCTGTGTCAAAGATGGCAGCAATGGGGCTTGATTCTTCCAGGGGGTCAGACAGAGAGCTGCTCCTGATGGTTATGTTCCTGACACTGGATATGGTAGAAATCTTACTTACTGACTCATGTCGGCTGTTGCTAAAAACCTCATCACTGATGCTACCACCTATGCCGCTGCTGCTGCTGACGCCATTTTTCAAGGAGATCATATCAGCAAACTGAGTGAGGCTGAGGCTGCCAGATCGGTACTGATCAAAGAACTTCCTGTCAATGAGGCCCTTGTCAATAGCCTCTTGAATATCATACTGACTGCCTGTCTTCCTGTCTACCAGGACCACCCTGGTGGAGCCATCAGATCCAGTGATGGTTATTTCTTCCCATTCGCACTCCTGCTCACACAGTTCTCTGAAGGTTTCATAATCTATAAGGCCCTTCTTGTAGGCCTCCTGAACAGACATCTCCTTGTTGGTCTCTGGGTCAACAATGACCACTCTACGCTTCCTGAGGGTATTCTTTTGTGACGTCTGGACCTCTTTCTTCTTTTCTTTCAGGGGCAGAAGACAAAGCCCTGTTTCCTCATCCTTGATGCATCTTTCTTTTAGCTGCAGATAAGTAAGATTTTCTTCTGTGTTGGGGTCAAAGAATCCTTTTGTATCGTCACTTGGGTCAGAGAGAATCTCACTGAGCTCTTCATTAAAGTAGCCCCTCTTGTACGCCATGTCAACTGGCAGGCGATGGCTCTCCTTTGGGTCGATGATTCCCCCGGTTGCAATCTGTGCTTCCAATAAACGAATACCATGGCCCTTTTCAATGAGTTCCTTGTTCATGGCTTGGAACAAAGAGATGATGTTTCCTGTTTCAGGATCATTATACCCGGTGACAGCTCGTTCTGCAGACAGGAGCTTCTCTTTGAACTCAATACCCACCAAGCCTCTTTTGTAGGCTTCTTCCACTGGTAACCTCAAGTTGCTAACAGGATCCACTATAAAGCCAGTGGCTGCTTGGGCTTCCAGCAACTCCAGGGCAGTACCAGGTCGGACCAAGCCAATTTTCATGGCCTCATAAATGCCAAGCTTCTGTTTTGTGGTCTCATTGTATATGCCTGCTATGCAACTTGAACCCTGAAGGAAGTCTTTAATTCTCTCACCAACCTCGTCATAAGAAATCTGACCTGATTCCAGTTCATTTACAGTGGATGGTCTCAATATACCAGAATCCACCAGCTCAGAGACTGTCACCTGTTGTCTGATTCCTTGGAAGGACATACTTCTCTTCTGCACCGACAGCAGGAGCAGACCAGTGTGTGGTTCAATTCTGCACCGCTCCTTCAGCTGCATGTAACTGACCTTCTTTTTGGTGACCGGATCCACAAAGTTTTTCTGACTATCTCGGGGATCATTCAGGGAGCGATACAAATCCCTGTCAATCAGCCCACGGGCCAAGGCTACATCTTTCGGCAAAAAGACACTATTCACGGGGTCCACCACACCCCCTGAAGCAATCTGGGCTTCCAGCAGGCGCATTCCAGTTTCTCTATCAATCAGATTTTTCTTGATGGCTTCTGACACAGATACGGTCTTGCCTGAAAACGGATCGTCGAAACCAGTGATAGCTTTCTCTGCTGTGTATATCTGTTGGCGGTCATCAAAGTCGATGAGGTCCCGAGCGATTGCGTTGTCAACGGTCAGCTTCTCATTTCTATGGGGATCGATTATACCGCCTGTAGCTGCCTGGGCTTCCAGGAGCATGACTGTGGATTCTGGGGTGATTAATTTCTTTCTCTTGGCCTCTACCAGAGAGTACTTTTCCTTAGGGGAAGCGGATGCTCCAGCGATAGCTCCTGCACCCCGAAGGAAAGGCTGGATTTCAGAAGCAACTTCTTCCACGGACTTTTTCCCCTTCAGCAGTTTGTCCAAGGTTGTTTTGTCAATTAGCTGGCACTCATAGAGCTGCATGGCCGTTACCTTCTTCCTCAGTCCATCGAACACCAGCTTTGAGGAGTCAACCGTCCACTCGTACTCTGTCTGAGTCTCCCGATGGGACCCATAGGGGCGCTGCTTGAGTTTGTCAATTTCCCTCTGAAGTCGGGAACGCTCGGTTTCCAGCTGTGACTGTGTCTCCCTGCTCGAGTCCTCCAACTTGCGCCTGTACCGCTCCTCAATCCTCTTGATCTCTGCCTGGAGCCTTTCGATCTCACTCCTAAGGCTATTCTTCTCTCGCTCACTCTTTTCTCTTTCCGACTCAATCTTCCTAATCATCTCTTCCTTGCGGGAGTACTGGGTTTTCCACTGATTGAGGTCATTCTGGATTTGCTGTTTCTCACACTCGAGGCGTTGCTTCACCCTGCTTTCTGCCTCCAGTGTTGCTTTTGCACGAGTCAGCTCGTCCTCCAGCCTCTGCAGCCTGCTCTTGTCTTGCTCCAGAACTTTGATTTTCACCAGAAGGCTCTCTCTTTCCTGCACCACCTGCGTGCACTGGTTCTTTGATTCCTGAATCCGATTAGATGCCTGGAATTTAAAAAGAAAGAAATGGGAAGAAATAATATTTTGATCACATTGTAGGGCTATCATAATTCCTCTTTTCCTACACTTAAAAAATAAAACTTATTCACTTTTTTGCCCTTCCTCTATTTTCCCTGGATATACTGCTATTGTGTTATCTTACAAGTCATGAAAAGAAATTCTACAGAGATACGTTGCCACTTTGACAAATGGCTTCATACTTAACTATTTTCTTTTACAGACCTGTCTTAACAGGAATAATGGTTTGAAAAAATAGGGGGACTTTTGTTCCAGGTTGTCACACCTGCCATACCTACACCTCCCCTGTTACAGCTGGACTAACATGTTTAATCAAACAAAATAAATCTATGGACATATACACACCCCACACCCAGCCCCACACAAATATTGTCTATAGAAGTCAAACGTATTAGAACTTAAAGAAGTTATTTTTAAATTAGGGGTTAAAAGGAGAAAAGCCAAGCGAAAACAAACACATTAGGATCGTGATCAAAAGAGAATAAAATCATGCATGCAGTAAAACCACGTAAGCAAGAAAGAAAACATGATTTCAAAATTGCATAGGAAACGCCTTCACTATGGCTTTTATTTCGAAAAATTCTAATGAAAAAATACAGGTCATAGCTCACTAAGTAAGAGCTATTTTCTATAAAACAGACTGGAATAGTCAAAGGACAAGCTCTCAGGTGTTAAACCTGATGATGAGCTAATGCTTGAAAAGCTCGGCCAAACAGAGGTGGCACACAGATTGGTACTGATGCAGGGACAGAAGGGCAAACAGGGCGAATCGCTTTAAAGCAGTGGCCTGGGTTATGACAGCTAGCAGAACAGCAATGAGAAGAAAAATCAGACTTCCTGTAAGCGGCCATCTTAGTTAGCAGGAGCACAGTTGAGATTAGATGGAAACGGAGGGAATTATTTGAAGGACAGGGAAGCTGTGATCAAATATTTGTGGTGAATACCTCTAAAGCCTGCTTTTGGAATTTCTCAATTTCCTGTCTCAAATTTTCCCTCTCTCTCTGTAAATCATTAATCAGCCCCTGCAGTTCCAGGGTTCGGTTGTTGCTGATCTGCAGCTGGCTCCTGAGTTCAGAGATGGTTGCGTTTCTATCACTATCCGCCTCGCTCCGGCTCCTCCTGAGGTCGTCATATTCCAGCCTCAGGTTCCGAAGCTCCTCCTCCAACATCAAGTGCTCCTTCGTCAGGTTCTCTGTGAGAGACTGCAGCCTCTCGATTTCTATTTTGCTTTCATTTAAGCTTCTGCTTTTATCCTCTATGGCCTTCTGGAAATGCTCGTTCCTCAGGTGAGCCTGTTTGACGTTCTCTTGTTCCTGGAGCAACTGGCGTCTGAGGGCCTCGATCTCCACGGAGAGCCTTCTCAGCTCTTCCTGGGTCCTCTGCTTCTCCCTCAGGTGACCATCCAACACGTCCCTTTGCTGCCGGAGGTCGTCCTCGCTCCGCTTCTTGACGATGGACGCCTGCTCCAGCTGCTGGGTCAGGCTGGTGATTTTTATCGCCTGCTCCTTCAGAGACCTCCTCATGCCTTCCAGCTCCTCCTCCAGCTTCTTCCTTTTTGAGGAGTCTTCCGAGGCGGTCCTCCTCAGCCGATTCAGCTCCTCCTCCACCTTCTGCTTCTGCAGCTGCAGGTCCTTCAGAGAACTCTGGAATCTCGTGATGTCCTGGTCCTTCACAGCCCTCTCCTGGGACACGCGCTCATAGTCGATCCTCAGGCGCGTGAGCTCTTGCTCCTGAACCTTCAGCTTGCTTATCGTCTCTGTCGCGCTGTTATTGGCTTTCTGCAGATCATACTGGGTCCGTTGTAATTTAGCATTCTCCTCTTCCAGGCGTTTCCGTTCACTGGTTTCTGTTTCTATCAGTTGTTTTAATCTCTCGATCTCTTTGTTTTTGTCCTGGATGGTCTTGGCGGCGTCATCGAGCGACTGCTTGTACCTCAGGCTCTCCTCAGTCCGCATCTGCGTGACCTGTCTCAGCTCGATCTCTAGCTGCTGTTTCCTCTGTGACACCTCCGAGCCCGTGGCCTTTTGCTGTTGGACGTTTTCTTCGACCCGCCTGAGGTTCTCGGTGGTCTGGGCTAACGTGTTCTTCAGCCGCTTTACTTCCTCGGATAGGCTGCGGTTTTCTCTGGTGAGGGTGTCGATCTGGGCTCGGTAGCCACTGGTGTCCTCCTCCTTCTGCATGGTGAGCTGGTGGATGGTGGTCTTGGTGATGTTGATCTCGGTCTCAAACTGGTTTTTCAAGCTAATGATTTCCTCGTCGTAATTGTTCCTTACCTTAGCCAGTTCATTTTCATATTCCCAGCGGCGCTTGGCCTCCTCCTGAAACTCAGCTTTGAGTCTCTCAATCTCCTTGTTTTTGTCCTGAATGGTCTTTGCAGCCTCCTCCAGGGACTGCTTGTGCCGAGCATTGTCCTCCGAGCGCTGCTGGATGACCTGCTTAAGCTCTATCTCCAGATGCTGCTTCTTTTGCATCATCTCGGAGCCACAGGCTTTTTGCTGCAAGGCATCTTCCTCGGCCCGCCGTCGCTGCTCCGTAGTCTGCAGTATGCTGTCATTGAGCCTGACGATCTCATCCTTCAGATCTCGATTTTCCCTGGAGAGCCTATCAAGCTGGTTTCGGAGATTTTTGGAATCATCCTCTTTTTGCATGGATATCTCCTTGATGGTGGTCTTCGTAATGTTAATCTCTGTTTCATACTTGTTCCTTAAATTACTCATCTCCTCATTATAGTGGTTTCTTACCTTTGCCAGCTCATTTTCATATTCTCTCTTCCGGGCGCCCTCCTCCTGCAGCAGAACCCTCAACCTTTCTATCTCGTACTCCTTCTCTTTGATGGCTTTCTCGGACTCCATTTTCTGCCAGCCAAGGCTCTCCTTTTCACACTGCCTTGCCTTCTGCAGCTGGTCATAGTCACTCTTCTGTTGGTCAAACCTGTCTTCCACGGCCTTCCGTCTCCGCTTCTCGTCCTCGATCTCGTAAGTCAGCCTGGTTATCTTCTCGTTGAGTTCTTTTATTTGGCAGTAGCACTTGTCCAGGTTTTGCTTGGCTGACTTGCCATCCAGCTCCGCCTGCCTCTTCAGCTCCTCCAGGCTCACAAGCTTGGCTTTGAACTGGGAACATTCCGCCTGGTACTTCTGCAGGTTCTGGTCCAGGAATTTGTTCTTATTGCAGTTTTCAGAGTTGGCATCTCGGGCCAGTCTGAGCTCCTCTTCCAAAACTTCAATCTTGGTGCTTTTCAGCTGTGGAAGTGAAATCAGAAATTAGGATGAAAGGAACACCTCATGTCCTAAGAAAAGATATGGTCCTTTTCCCCCTCCCAGACCATTGTGCGTTCTCGTTTCTCTTCACACACCTGCACATACGCACACCACACACACATAAGCACTCATAGAGAGAGTGATACAAGGCAAAAGCTACTAGACAAAAACCCACGAAATCTTGTTCTCGTCGTAATTCTTCAATCAACTGCCTGTATGATCTTAGCAAATGATACAGCATCTTTGAGTTTCCCCTGCCTCATGTGTAAATGAGGTAATTTCTTCCAAGATCAAAAGCTTAAGATATCATAAGTTAGGTTTCCTTTATTTCAAGGTGTTAAGTTTTCATATAAACTGAATGCATATATTGGAAATGATGAGTAAATTAAATAATCACATTTTTTTGATGTTGATAAAAACATTAAAACTGATAAAACAAATATGTATGTTGATAAAAAATCCAAATCTAGCCACTCCAGGATGTTCTCTTCCTTAATTTAAAAAACACACAGGGGCACCTGGGTGGCTCAGTCAGTTGAGCGTCCAACTTTGGCCTAGGACAGGATCTCATAGTTCATGAGTTCAAGCCCCGTGTCAGGGTCAGTGCTGAGAGCTAGGAGTCTGTAGCTTGCTTCAGATTCAGTTTTGCCCTCTTTTTCTGTCTGCCTCTCCCCCACTTGTGCTCCATGTCTCTCTCCCAAATATGAATAAACATAAAAATGAAAAAGAAAAAGAAAACACACCAAACAAAAAAAGCAAAATCCTTGACTAAACCATAAGTGAAATTAGTGGGGAGTTTTGGTAAGGTAAAGCAGCTAGAATTTTGTAAACATTACCTAACTCCATTCAGAACAGTGTCCTGAAGCACAGAACTAACCTCTAACTTATGAACAAACTCTATAACAGTCAGTATATACCAGGGACTATGTCCAGATGCATGTTCTAATGAGGCAGTAATAATAAGGTTCTATTCCATTTTCTTTCCCGACGCTCCAAGGAAATTAAGTAAATTACCTTCAGATCTTCCAAACTCTTCAGCATCTCACTTAAGAACCTATAGTAGTCTCCAGACCTTGTAAGTAGTTCTATGTATCGAGCATGCATATCTGCGGCCTGTAAAAAAGGAGTGAAAGAAAAAACAAGAAACCATTATTGCATTAAAAAAATGTCCTATGGAAGCAGACCAATTTCATTTCCTAAATCAATGAAATAGTGAAATTATAATTTAAGAGTAAATTCCTGGGGTGCCTAGATGGCTCAGTCAGTTAAGCATCTGATTCTTGACTTCAGCTCAGGTCACGATCTCATGGTTTGTGAGTTTGAGCCCTCATCGGGCTCTGTGCTGACAGTGCAGAACCTGCTTAGGATTCCCTCTCCCTCTCTCTCTGCCCCTCCCCTACTCGGGGAACAAATAAACACTTAAAAATTAACACAAATAAAGAGTGAATTCCCTTCCTTCATGTGTGCCAATACCAAAATCTGGAAATACCACAAAACAAAAGGCTCACAACATTGTATCCTATCCTCCCTCTAGAGTATTTCCCCTAAACCGTCTGATGGATGATGCTGTCTGACATTTTTGGGAAGAAGTTGTATTTTAAAAATCGACCAGACATTTTCCACTTGTTAAAAGCTTCCCTCACTAAGCCCAGAATTTAAGCCCAGTTTCTGTGAAGATCCTACTACATAAACAACAGACCCAGACTTCCACTGACCACGTCCTAAAATCACTTGGGTATTGAAGGCTCCTACTAAAGGAGCATAATCTGCTATTAAACCCTTTTCGAGTGGATACCCTGTAACAAAGGGTGAATTCAGGGTCTACAGGGAAGACAGGAGGGAGGCAGGGACAAGAGAAGAGGCAGGAGGGGCTGGCTCTAAGAAATACGTATTGACGTTTATACCTCTTGCAGAATCACTCCGGAGGGAGACTGAACCATGGTCCTTTTGATAGGTATGTTCAGTAGGGTTTCCAATCCTGAGGTGTATGATGCCAGCTGGAGTTCGTAATCCTGCAGAAGAAGAAGGTTTAAAATAAACATACTCAATGGATCTAAAAGAGTCACTGAGAGCTACAATTCCACGGTTCTGAATCATCACGCCGTTTTTCCAGTGACCAACCCCGGAAGCTATCAGGCATTGATAGTGTCCAAGGCGCTAATAGTTACATTATTAAACCAAGGAATACATCTTTCTATTACATGAAGATTGTTTACCCATATTACTAGCATAAAGGATGAAGACCAGCCCACTCCACGGATATTGCCAATGTGCAAGGAATTTATGTTAATAATTAACAAACTTTTCACAGTTTGTTCAGGAGAGAACACACAGACGCCATAATTGCTATCCTCAAAAAGTTTATACTCTTTCAGGTAAATCAGAAAATAATGCAGTTAATAGTTTATACTTTTAAAATGCGGACACTTCACAAATTTGCATGTCATCCTTGCACAAGAGCCATGCTAATATTCCCTGTAGCATTCCAATTTTAGTACTTGTGCTGTAGCGAGCACAGTTAATATGATTCTTGATGAAATGCCAACATTCTTCGTGAAACGAACATACCTTAATTGAATTTGCACAAAGTTCGGCAATTTTCTGTACTTCCTCTGACTTGTCTCGTTTGCCACAGATTTCATTGTGCAAGTTCTATACAAAAAAATAAAATATAAGCATTAAAGTATATAAAAAGTTTTAAATTAAGCTATTTTACTGCTGATCAACTGGTTCTCCACAGTTTATGACTACATTGGTGAACTCCTATTCTCACAGTTAAGCCCGAGAAGATGAGCATGTTTTCTATTCAGAAAAGAGTAAGCAAGATCTTCGACTTCTTTTTTTATCTTTATTTTTTAATGTTTATTTGCTTTTGAGAGAGAGAGAGAGAGAGAGAGAGAGAGAGAGAAAATGAATGAGAGGGGGAGGGGCAGAGAGGGAGACAGAATCCGAAGCAGGCATCTAGGCTCTCAGCTGTCAGCACAGAGCACAATGCGGGGCTCGAACCCATGAGCTGTGACATCATGACTCGAGCTGCAGTCAGATGCTTAACTAACTGAGCCACAGAGGTGCCCCAGATCTTAGACTTCTTATTCTCTAAGAGCAAACTTTCTAATCTGTACTCTCTCTTTTCTGATCCTACAACCTCAATTTATAAAGATACTTTACCACAATGTTACATTATTTGTTTTCCCAATTGATTTCCTTATAAATATCACAACTGTCTTTCCATGGACCTTATGCAAGCATTCACAAAATGGACTAGTAATATCAAACATCATTTCGAGCAGCTGGGCAGCTCAGTCAGATAAGTGTCCTACTGTGATGTCAGCTCAGGTCACAATCTCACGGTTCATGAGATGAAGTCCCGCATCAGTCTCTCTGCTGACAGTGTGAAGCCTGCTTGGGATTCTCTCTCTCCCTCTCTATCTCTGCTCCTTCCCTGCTCACGTTCTCTCTGTCTCTCTCTCTCTCTAAGTAAATAAGCATTTTTAAAAAGCCTTAAGAAATATATCACTTCAAACCTAGGTACAACTATGAAACACTCAATGTTATCTAAGGAAATGACAAACTGGCTTGTACCTTCTGCTCATTCAAAAATCTCATGACTGTGTTAGAATCCCCAAACTTCATGGATTCTAAGGAATCCTGACGACGTTTGGCATCATAGAGCCACTTGCAGAAAGCCTGATAGTTATCACGGTAGTTCCTCAGTTGCTTGATTTGTTTCTCCAGGTCCCATAATCTGCAGAAAAGAGATATGATAAAATCAGAAAAGCAGTGCTACTGCTCCTAAGAGTATCTAACAGAGTTATCATATGACTCATATCTACCTGCTGTGTGTGCAAGAGAACTGAAAACGTGCCTCTCTACAAAAAGTTATACATGAATGTTCATAGTGATATTTTTCATGATAGCCAAAAATCATGAATAAAGTAATGTAAGTAAATAAAATAAAATAAAATGTAGTAAGTATAGTCATCCAATAGAGTATTAGTCACCCATAAAAAAAAAATGAAGTACTAAAACATGCTACACCAAAGATGAACCTTGAACACATTATGCTGAGTGGAAAAACAGTCACAAAGGAGCACATAAGATATGATGCCTTCATGCAAAATGTCTGGAACAGGCAAATCCACAGAGACGGAGGAAAGACTGAGTGCGGCTGGCGACGTGGGAGGTAATGGGATATTACTACTAATGGGTATGAGGCTCTTTTCTCAGGGTAAAGAAAATGGTCTAGACATAGATTACAGTGATAGTTATATAATTTTAAATACAGTAAAATCCACTGGGTTATACACTTTCAGTGGACGAATTGTATGACATGGGAATTAGTTATCAATAAAGGAAAAAAGCACTGTTAGTAAAATGAACTACCACAAAACTGAAGAGACTTTTTAAACCCTCATTTGGAAGAAGGCATTTCTTTTGTAGAAGATTTAATTTTCTTAAATTTCAGAAGAACACTCACTCAAAACATCTACTCCTTCCAACAATCCTAGCAAGAGTTTAGAGGGCTCAAAAGAGCCTGAGCAATGGCTTCCGCTGATCTCCCTAAGAGCCTGGAGAGTGCCTGGTACGGGTTGCTTCAAGCTTAGCTATTGCCAGGTGCCTACTTCCCCCTCTTCCATCAAGGCTGACTCCAGACACCCGTGAGCAGAGCCTCTTGCGCCCAACTTACACAGCCAACCAAACCACTGCTTTAAAAGTGACAACTTCAAGTGACGCTATCTTGGAATGACCAAATGGGAGCAAAGCAGGGAAGGAAGTTGGCACACCTGTAGTCTATCTGTTTGTCTATTTTTTGCCAGCGGTCTGTCAGCTGTGTGACTTTGTCACTGAACTTGCCCAGATCCAGGTCATAAAGTGGATACTGCTGTGAAGTCTGGGAGTGGATCTGCTGGGCTTTCTGCAGCTCTGTCTTCATGGTGGCCAACAATGACTTCTTCAAGTTCAAGTCGTTTTTTATTTTCTGTCACAGGAGAAAGAAAGAGTACAAATTAATCTCTTGGAATATTTGTATTTCTTTAAGTGATAATCAATCCAGAAAAACATGTTCACTGATTGCATTTCCTAATATTTATGTCAATGATCTAGTTTCTTATGCTACCCCATTAATAGAGGATTTAATGTGTATACTTGTATGAGAAATGCTAAGTACCACACTCTATTCCATTCCTGAATAATTGTAATATATATTAAAGAAAAAGAGAAGTTGTATAGTGAAGATACCAGTTCAATTATGTTTAACTCTGTTTTCCAAACGAATCTCACCACCAATTACCTCTGCACATAGTTCCTAACAGTACAGTCTGGAAAACAGTGTACTAGATAGAAATAACAACGGATACCAACCATGTGTGGCTAATGAAATCTAGTAATCCTCAAACTCATAAAAACTTAGTGAAGCCTTGGATTTGGACTGAGTAGTCCCGCATGATTTCCCATAAACCGGGGCACTGTTATAAATGGAACAGAATTTTCAGTTACTTTCAGTTACCTTCAGTCCGCAGCGGTAAGCTTCCACTTTATCCAGATCCAGGCACACGGTTTCCTCTTCAGTGAGTCTGGCTTCGTAAACCTTTAACATGTCTTCTGTCTGCAGGATAGCTTGGAGTAGAGCTCTTACTGTGCATAAGCTGTAAAGAGCACAGGAGGCAAATAATATTGCCAGTGACGTAATTGGCCTTTGAACATTTGGCTCTTGCCACTATTAGTGAAAGAAGCCGATAAAAATTTATTTTGCCTATTCTAAGCTGCAGGAGCAATCGACTCCTCCCCCGACCCTCTATATCATCATTCAGCCAGCCATTCTGCATTAATTGAAGAATTCTAAGTCCTGACTCTTACAGCATATACCTCAGCTGTAAAACACGTTAGATTTCACAACAGTGGAATTAACATCTCAAAATTACTATCTCAAAAGCACAGAAGAATGTAAGTAAGTCTGCAGTGAACAGAAAAACTGTAAGGCAAGACTGCAGTAAGTGAAGCCTACAGAGCAAATGAAGTCTGACAAAATGAAGCTTGAGAAAAGCAAAGAGACGTGATAAATGTTCGGGGTGTTTACCTATTTAAGTAGCCATCTGTGACGCCATTGATATTTTCCAGTTTCTGAAACAGTCCAAATACCTCGTTCTGTAAATAGCAGTATTTTTCCGAACCTCTGAAGTTTGCGAGCATATCTTTAAGCTGGTTGAGAATTTCAGCGATTGCTTGGGAATCATTCTGCACACTCTGTCAAAGAAGGAAAGCTCTTGATTTAACTGTGTGACTCTTACAATCATTTTTTTGTCCTGGAGTAGTCCACTAAACGGACAAGACTCAAGGGACAGAGTTGATATTTCATTTCCTTCTCTGAGGAGGCCTTATCAGCGCTGTGTAAACATGGTCGCTTACTAGGATATATTATCTCAGATATCCCAATGCAGCACACAGGCGTGGCTGAGCAGGAAAGATCACAGAGCTGGGAGCTGACTACACTTGGCCGTAATCCCAGCTCCCTCTACAGCTTTGAGGTTTTACCCCCACCCCAACCCCCAACCCCTTCTCCCCCCCACCAAACAATTCTCTCCATGTCAGTTTCCTATCTATGAATAAAAATAATTCAGGGCACCTGGGTGGCTCAGTCAGTTAAGCATCCAGCTCTTGGTCATAATCTCACGGTTTGTGAGTTCGAGCCCCATATCGAGCTCCGCACTGACAGCACAAAGCCTACTTGGGATTCTCTCTCTCTGCTCCTCTCCCACTCACACTATCTCTGTCTCTCTCAAAATAAGTAAATAAACTTAAAAAAGATTCTACTTGTTTAGCCCATGTCATAGGTGGTTTCAGGCAGCAACCACATTAATGTTCATGAAAACTTCAAAAATGAACAAAGGACTATGTGGCACAGATGACAAACACCGTGGTCTGATCCAACACCCCACAAACCAACACAACAGTGCTTTAATTCCCAGCCCAGTGACCTTCTAGAAATTTGGAAGCATGGGAAAGGAAAAAGGAAATCCTGCCAGAAGCCTGTTTTCTTGAAAAGTAGTGCTTCTTGCCTATAAATATTTAAACCAGGAGGTTTTTAAAATCAGTTTGCAGATAAATTAATATGCCTGGAATTGAACAAAATATTACTGGGTGCCTACCTTTAGCTCATTTATTTTCACTGTGATGTGGTGGGTGGAGCCTTGGTCTGCTAGCAGGATGTTCTTAAGGGCCATCCTGCCCTCGCAGTGCTCCATCTGCCTGCGAATCTTCTGGAGCTCCAGCAGCATCCACGTTTCCTGCTTGTCATGTTCTCTGTTGGTTTCAATCACTTTATTATGGTTGACATCCTGGCAGGTACCAACGTGAGTGATTTCAGTTGTGGTGACTGTAAAAATATATCAGGACCACACAAGTCAGAGAATTCCTAGCTAGAAGGGTGCTTTTGCTCAGAAAGCGTCTATACTACATAAACTGTCTATACCACCTAAACCGTAGCTCCTTCTTTGATCGGATTCTGAAAGTTTAGTGTATATATGACTTTTGAGATGTTATTTTTCAACGTTGATCCTGAAACTAGTTCTGTGCAAACTACCTTCTGTTAAAGCTGTGAGTGTGGTTGGGGCACCTGGGTGACTGTCGGTTAAGCATCTGACTTCAGTTCCAGTCGTGATCTCATGGACTGTGAGTTCGAGCCCCACAGTGGACTCTTGCCAACAGCTCAGAGCCTGGAGCCTGCTTTGGATTCTGCGTCTTTCTCTCTCTCTCTCTGCCCCTTCCCAGCTCAAGCTTTATCTCTATCTCTTACAAATGAATAGATGTTTATTTAAAAAAAAAAAAAAGCTGTGTGTGTGGGTGATAACACAAATAATAGACGCTCCAAACCTGTCTGGTGCTGGGGGTGGCCAGGGAGCTGTATGACCAGGGTCTGGTAGTGCTTCTGGGCATCTGTGAACTGGGACTGCATTTTCCGTTTGTCATCATCTCCAAACATCTCCGAGCCCTGGCTGTTCCTGATGAACTCTTGGTAATGCAGCTCAAGGTCAGATATTGTCTTCATGTAATCTTCCTGCCGCATGGTTTTCAGCTGGAAGTAAACCAGGCAGGAGGGTGTGATTATCCCCACAGGAGCACCAAGAGGAGTGCCCAGAAACACCCGATGCTAGAGGGGGCTTAAGGCAATTCTTGTCAAAGGCCCGTTAAGACATAAAATGTCCTGGAAAATTATGAGATTGTTCCTCAGAACCACAGCAGTGGGTTGTCAATTGATTTTTCCTACAGAATTTCATTCTTCAAAGGACATATTACTCAGAAGTCACAAATCTAAAGCAGATTACAGCAAAGCTGCTCTGACCGAAAAGATAAAAGGGGGAATAAAGGGATCCCAGACTTCCTGATTCCGTGCCTCTTCTGACCCTATCATCCTGAGCAGAACCCCGTAAGCAGGGATTCTTCAGACCACAGCTTGAAAAACCATTGATCTTGGGGCAGTTAAGCGTCTGACTTCAGCTCAGGTTACAATCTCATGGTTCATGAGTTTGAGCCCCGTGTCGGGCTCTGTGCTGACAGCTAGCTCAAAGCCTGGAGCGTATTTCAGATTCTGTGTCTCCCTCTCTCTCTGACCCTCCCCTGCTTGCATTCTAGCTCTCTCTCTCTCTCAAAGTGAATAAACATTAAAAAAAAAAAAAAAGAAAAGAAAACCACTGATCTAGAAGAACAACTGCCTTGGGCGTTATTCCGTGAATTCTGTTCCCCCATTCACTTCTGTGATATCCAGTTAATAATTTATGACCCAGCTTTCCATTACATCAAAGGACAACGGGACCCAGGATAGTACAGGACCACGTGTCTTTCCATGGGTACTTCTGGCTTGTTGGGCAATTTCAATCGGTACTTCTGATTGTACCACAGACAGCCATGTGTGAATCCCTCCCATCCTATACAGGATGGACCAGAGCCTCACAGGCTGAGCAGACTCTCTCCATGAGATACGAAAGCATTAGCTGCACTGCTAGAAGGTCTGCCAGGCAGAAGCGAGCACCACAGGGAGCAGCTTGGCGCCTCCTCCGGGCAGCCTGAGTGGTCCTCAGGATGTACCTTGGCAATAGTCATGGCCCTGATTTTCTCGATGTCAATCATGCAGTAGTGCCAGGACACCAGGCTCTTCATGTTGATGTACAGCTGGTTCCACAGAGCCAAGATGGCTTCGTAGTATTGCTCGATCCTGGAAGGCACAAGAAAAACATACACCGGAGCCCAGCTTTCAAATTTCTGCCCCAACAGGAAAGCTGGCCGTGCTTACTGCCTCAAAACTAAAACCAGAACTAACAGAGTGATACTTAATGTATACAGTGAGTGGATACTTTCCAAACACTCAGCATTTCAACGGATCTGGGCTAGTTTATTCCCCAAAAGTTCATTTTCAATGATCTACGTTAGTATAGATAATTCACTTTTGCTCAAAATATACATTTCTTTGTTATTGTGTTGTTTGCCAGCAACTTTTTAATTGACAGAAGTCTAACACCATGCAGATGGCAGGGAGAAACCGGTCATGGAATGTTGATGTCAGGCCAGTGAAGCTTGGAAGTGGTATGTGGACTCATTATTCTACTCTCCCTATTCCGTGTATGGTTGAAGAGTTCCATAATTAAAGGGGGAAAAGAATCTGCTGTAGACAATCTGTAAAATGAATGCTCTACTTGCTTATTGATGAGCAGGTATTGATATGAAGGGTATTTTTTTTTTTTTTGTGGCTACCTGCAAAGTTACTGATAGTCTAAGAAGGGAGAAAGAACTTTGAAACAATGCCTTCAAGATACATGGTGAGATTGTCTCCTCACAGACATCCAGGTCCAGGAGGCACAGAGAACTCTCATCAAAATCAACAAAAGCAGCCCAACACCAAGACATATTGTAATTAAATATGCAAAATATACTGATTTTAAAAATCTTAAAAGCAGCAAGACAAAAGAAGTCCTTCACTTACAAGGGAAAACTCATAATGCTAGCTGGAGATTTCTCAACAGAAACTTGGCAAGCCAGAAGGGAGTGGCCTGATGTATTCAAAGTACTGAATAGGAAAAATCTGCAGCCAAGAATACTCTACCCAGCAAGGCTAACATTCAGAATAGAAGAAGACATAAAGAGTTTCCCAGACAAACAAAAACTAAAGGAGTTCATGACCACTAACCCAGACCTGCAAGGAATGTTAAAGGGACTCTCTGAGTGCAAAGCAGAGACCAAAAGTGACAAAGACATGAAAGGAACAGAGGAAATCTCCAGGAACAATGACAAAACAAGTAATACAGTGGCAATAAATACAGATCTATCAATAATTACTTCAACTATAAATGGACTAAATGCTCTAATCAAAAGACATAGAGTGTCAAAAAGGATTTTTAAAAAATGACTTATCCATATGCTGCCTACAAGAGACTCATTTTAGACCTAAAGACACCTGCAGATCAAAAGTGAAGGAGTAGAGAAACATTTATCATACAAATGGCTGTCAAAAGAAAGTCAGAGTAGCAATACTTATGTTGGACAAACTAGATTCTTTTGTTTTTGTATCATATTTATCCTGCTTTGGTATCAGGGCAGTAATGGCCTCATAGAATGATTTTGAACGTGTTTCTTCTATTCCATTACTTATAAGATTTTGATAAAGATTGTCATTAATTCTATATTTTTTAATGTTTGGTAGAATTCACCAATGAAATCATATGGTCTTGGGCCCTTCTATGCTGGGAGATTTTTGATTCCTAATTCAACTTGCATTCTTGTGATTGGTCTAAGAAGATTTTCTATTTCTTAGATTCAAGATCTGAGATTCAATCATGGTAACTTGTGCATTTTTAGGAATTATCTGGGTTTTTTTTGTCTAAGTTATCTGAATTGTTAGCACATAATTATTTATAGTAAACACACTATTATCACACTATATATTTCGTGGTTACCTGCTGTACTGTTTTCTCTTCCATTCCTCATTTTGGTTTTTGAGTCTTCTCTCTTTTTTTCTTAAAGCATTGCCAATTTTGGTTTTGTTTTGTTTTTTTCCGGAAAAAATGGTTATTCCTTTCAATGTTCTGTTATTGTTTACTCTGATTTCTATTTTATTTCTTTCTGATTTTCTCTGTTCTTTCCTTCCTCTACTAAATTTCAGCTAAGTTTCTTCTTTCTCTAGTTCCTTGTGGTGTCCTGTTGTTTATTTGAACTTTTTTTCTTAACACAAGCATTTATAGCATAAATTTCATTCTAACATCTGCTTCTGCTACATCCTATACATTCTGAAATATTACATTTGCATTTTCTTTGGTTTTGAGACATATTTTGATTTGCTGTTTGATTTCTCATTTAGCCCACTGCTTGTGCAGTTGTGGGTTGCTTCATATTTACATATTAAATATTTAATATATTTTTTATTTTTATTTTATTTTTTTATGTCTATGTTAATATAGTTTATTGTCAAGTTAGTTTCCATATAACACCCAGTGCTCACCCCCACAGGTGCCCTCCTCCATGCCCATCACCACCTTTCCCCAACCCTCAACCCCATCAGCCCTGTTTGTTCTCAGTATACGTCTCTATTGTTTGTCTCCCTCCCTCGCATTAACTATTTTTCCCCTTCTCCTCCCCCATGGTCCTCTGTGAAGATTCTCCTGTTACACTTATGAGTGAAAACATACGGTATCTGTCCTTCTCTACCTGACTTATTTCACTTAGCATGACACCCTCGGGTTACATCCACATTGCTACAAATAGCAGATTTCATTCTATCTCATTGCCACGTAGTATTTCACTGTATATATAAATCACATCTTCTTGATCCATTTGTCAGTTGATGGAGATTTAGACTCTTTCCATGATTTGACTATTGTTGAAAGTGCTGCTATGAACATCGGGGTACAAGTGCCCCTGCGCATCGACACTCCTGTATACCTTGGGTAAATCCCTAGCACTGCTATTGCTGGGTCATAGGGGAGTTCTACTGTTAATTTTTTGAGGAACCTCCACACTGTTTTCCAGAGCGGCTGCACCACTTCATATTCCCACCAACAGTGTAGGAGGGTGCCTGTTTCTCAAAATCCTTGCCAGCATCTGTAGTCTCCTGATTTGTTCATTTTAGCCCCTCTGAACGGCGTGAGGTGGTCGCTCAGTGTGTGGATTTGATTTGTATTTCCCTGATGAGTGACACTGGGCATCATTTGATGTGTCTGTTGGCCACCTGGATGTCCTCTTTTGGAAAAGTGTCTTCACTGGATTATTTTGCTTTTCGGGTGTGGAGTATGGTGAATTCCTTGTAGATTTTGGATACTAGACCTTTATCCCATATGTCGTTGGCAAATATCATTTCCCATTCCATTACGTGCCTATTAGTTTTGTTGATTGTTTCCTTTGCAGTGCAGAAGCTTTTTATTTTGATGACATTCATTTTTGCACCTGATATCCTTCCCTTTGGGGATGTGTCAAGGAGGAAATTGCTGCAATTGAGGTCAAGGAGGTGGTTTTCTGCTTTCTCCTCTAGGGTTTGATGGTTTCCTGTCTCACATTCAGGACCTTCATCCATTTTGAGATTTTTTTTTTTTTTTGTGAATGGTGTAAGAAAGCGGTCTAGATTCATTTTTCTGCATGTTGCTGTCCAGCTCTCCCAGTACCACCTGTTAAAGAGGCTGCCTTTTTCCCATTGGATACCCTTTACTGCTCTGTGAAAGATTAATTGGCCGTATATTTATGGATCCAGTTCTGGGTTCTCTATTCTATTCCATTGGTCTACGTATCTGTTTTTGTGCCAGTACCATAATGTCTTGATGATGACAGCTTTGTAGTAGAGGCTAAAGTCTGGGATTGTGATGCCTCCTGTTTTGGTTTTCTTCAATATTACTTTGGCTATTCGGGTTTTTTTGTGGTTCCATATGAATTCTAAAATAATTTGTTCTACCTTTGAGAAGAATGTTCGTGCAATTTTCATGGGGATTGCATTGAATGTGTAGATTGCTTTGGGTAATAATGACATTTTAACAATGTTTATTCTTCTGATCCACGAGCACAGAACATTATTCCATTTCTTGGTGTCTTCTTCAATTTCCTTCAGAAGTTTTCTATAGATCTCAGCCTACAGATTTTTACATCTTTGGTTAGGTTTTATCCTAGGTATTGTATGGTTTTTCATGCAATTGTGAATGGGATCAGTTTCTTGATTTCTTTCTCTTGCTTTGTTATTGGTGTATAAAAATGCAACCAATTTCTGTATGTTGATTTTGTACCCCGTGACTTTGCAGAATTCATGAATCAGTTCTACTAGACTTTTGGTGGAGTTAAGTTGGGTTTTCCATGTAGAGTATCATGTCATCTCTGAAAAGTGAATGACTGACTTCATCATTGCCAATTCTGATGCCTTTTATTGTCTGATTGCTGATGCTAGGCCTTCCAGCACTATGTTAAACAACAGAGGTGAGAGTGGACATCCCTGTTGTGCTCCTGATCTCAGGGGGAAAGCTCTCAGATTTGCCCACTGAGGGTGATATTAGCTGTGGGCTTTTCATAAATGGCTTTTATGATGTTTAAGAAACTTCCTTCTATCCCGACTTTCTCAAGGGTTTCTTCTATTAAGAAAGAATGCTATATTTTTGGCAAATGCTTTTTCTGCACCTATTGACAGGATCATATGGTTTTTATCTTTTCTTTTGTTAATATGACGTATCACATTGATTGATTTGCAAACATTGAACCAGTCCTGTCACCGAGGAATGAATCCCACTTGAGGAATTCCATTTACTAGTATCTTGTTGAGTATTTTTGCATCTGTCTTTCCGTTTTCCATTTGTTTCCATATATTTTTAATTTTTCCTCTAGTTGCCTGACTGGCCCAATCATTCTTTCATAGGGTGGTCTTTAACCTCCTTGTTTTTGGAGGTTTTCCAGACTTTTCCCTGTGATTTCAAGTTTCATAGCATTGTGATCTGAAAGTCAATTCATTTGTATTTACTGAGGGCTGTTTTATGACCCAGTATGTGGTCTGTCTTGGAGAATGTACGATGTGCACTCAAGAAGAATTTTTTTAAAAGAATGGCTTCCTCTAGTCCCCCTATACAGTCAGATATTCTTTTTTAACTTCCAATAAAAACTATAGTATCTTCAACATAAAGTAGCATGACAATGCACGGGGACCTTCCTGAGGCTCCTTTTCTCAAGGGAGGGGATTATAGTGAAAAAGGTGGGTCTGCATTTCTCATATAAGCATTTGCCCTATTTCCCCACTCTTGCATTCATGCTGGGGCTACTCGGAACTTCAACAACTTACTTGCAAGAGAGGTCCACGGCCAGAGGGTTCGGAGGGGGGATAATCAGACCGACAGAAGGGACGAGCATGTCCACGCCTCCTGGGCCCGTCACATACCACTTGCTGCGCTCATTATTGTCCTTCAGGATACACTCGTCCCCTTTGTGCACGATTTTCTGTAAGGCAAGCAAACCCCGTGTTTCAGCTTTACTCATGAGTACACGTTTTTATCTTTTTTTCCAAGACAGAAATAGAGAGGAAATGTACAAACTGTTCGAGCCTATATCTTATTATTTTTCCTTAAATGAAGAGGATCTTCACACATCCCAACAATACTGGTGCTTTAAATAATACATGGAAGCCTAAAAAGTGTGTATAAAATGAATTAGGTAAAGTAACTTTCCAAAGACAGCCTGGAGAGTCCATCAGTAAGGTGAGAAATCCTTTTGTGAAACAAAAACTCCACCATGGCTTTTCTATTTCTGTGAGTTCATGTTTTATATATTAGATTTGAGTGTGTGGGAGTCACTTGTCTCGTTCACTTGCTGTTAAAGTTTACAAATAAAAATCAGAAATTCTGACATTCTCTCCCCAGAAAACAACTTTCTAAATTAACTACAACATCTAGATAGCATACTCATTGTTGTAAGTTGATTTATTTATTTTGAGAGAGAGAAAGGGAGAGAGAGCACAGGCATGGGGGGGAGGGGCAGAGACAGAGGGAGGGAGAGAATCCCTAGCAGGCTCTGTGCTATTGATCTCACGAACTGTGAGATCGTGACCTGAGCCAAAATCAGGAGTCAAGATGCTTCACTGACTGAACCCCCAGCCCCCTGAATAGCTTACTTTCTAAAGTCACTCCATAGCTTCCTGAAATGGGTACATTTCAAATAGGACAACTGTCTTAACAAGTGAAATGTAATAAGCTTGATATTTATGTATTTCATATCTCTATTTCAACTTGCTTCTCTCCATGCAAGTTCTTTTTTTTAATGTTTATTTTTGAGAGAGAGAGAAAAACAGTGCGAGTGGGGGAGGGGCAGAGAGAGGGAGAGACACAGAAATCAAAGCAGGCTCTAGGCTCCCAGCTGTCAGCATAGAGCCCGACGTGAGGCTGGAACTCACAAACCATGAGGCCATGACCTGAGCCAAAGTCACTCACTTAACTGACTGAGCCACCCAGGCGCCCCTCTCCATGCAAGTTCTTAAAATATTTTCACCTGCTAGAATAAACTTCACTGTCTTATAACATGCATCTAACCAGCTGATCTGATCATATTTTATATTTTTTCAGTCCTCCATAATTGTTACAAGAAAACAGAGCTGTGGGGCAGCACCTGGGTGGCTCCGACATAGGACATGATCTCACAGCTCATGAGACTGAGCCCTGCATCAGGCTCTGTGCTGACAGTTCAGAGCCTCGAGCCTGCTTTAAACTCCTTATCTCCCTCTATCTCTGCCCCTCCCTTGCTCACGCTCTGCCTCTCTCTCTCTCGCTCCGCTCTCACTCTCAAAAATAAACATTAAAAAATTACAGAAAAAAAGGAAACAGAGCTGTGGGGACTCATGTAAGTAATAAGTAAAAACAAGTCATCTTTCCTTATAAGTGCTTATATTTACCACAGAGCCTGTAGGATTAATATGCTCAATCAATTCACAATATCTATAATCACATTCACTTCGAACACAGAAAAATGGTCACATTCCTGCTTTCTTTCAAGTCAGAAATTTAAAGATCTTTAAAGAAATTTAAAGATTTTAAAATTTAAGATTTAAAGGGTGGGGCTCCTGAGTGGCTCAGTCTGTTAAGCATCTGACTTCAGCTCAGGTCATAATCTCATGGTTCATGGGTTCAAGCCCCACGTTGGGCTCTGTGCTGACAGTGTGGGGGCTGCTTGGGATTCTCCCTCCATCTCTCCCTCCCTCTCTCTTTCTCTCTCTCTCTCTCTTTCTGTCCCTTTCCCCACTCTTGTATACTCTCTGTCAAAATAAATAAGCTTAAAAAAAAGATTTAAGGGGTAATCACTGATTAAGTTCTGCATATTAGAAGAAGTATTAATACTTAAAATGAATAGTTTTAAGAATAACTATTGTCCTGGGTGCCCGCAAGGCTCAATGGTTGAGCATCCGACTCTTGAATTTCAGCTCAGGTCATGATCCCAGGTTGGTGGGATAGAGCCCTGCGTGGAGCTCTGCGAAGCGTGGAGCCTGCTCGGGATTCTCCCTCTCCCCCTCTCTGTGCCATTGCATACACGCTCTCTCATCTCTCTCAAAATAGATAAACATTTAAAAAATAATAACCACTGTCCTAATTATCAAGAGCTATGATGGAAGTCAGAGCAAAGCTGCCGTATGTCAACAGCCTGCTGCTCTGTGTAGGAAAGAAAGGCACGGACTTGGCTGCCCACCGAAACCCGGATTAAACTCTATGCCCCCGATGGCAAAAATCTCTAGGCGAAGAAGGGAAAACGTGCGCATCGTTCTGAATAAGTGAGCGCCCACCTGGTCTTGCTTGTAGTCACAGAGCGCACGGAGAATGATGGGCTTGTTGCTTCTGTAGTCGGGGTTGCGTGGTTTCAGCTGCACAATCTTCTTGGACTTGTTTACCAAGTTCTGGACCTGACGCTTGTACTCCAGGATTTTCTCGCGTTCTTTCTGCAATTGCAAGTTATATCATACTTTAGCACAGGTGCTCAGTGAATTCAGGGAAGACCTGCAAATGACATTAACATAGCAGCTACGACGTTACAAATTAGGCATTGCCGCCGTTGCATCAGCTATGAAAAGCCACGGGTTCATCTGTCTGCGGGGACTAGCGGACCCTTTTTTAACAAGCCACTTCGGAAGCTACGGAGCCACAACTTAAGCAAGCAGGAAAGAATATCACAGCGTGAAAAGTCTACGTCAATAGAATGTGAGGTATGCTTTCCAAAGGAGTCTTCTTGTCAAGGAATCAGTGTGCTGTCTGGTTTTGTGCTGTGATACCTCCAGCTCCTTGATCTGCTCCAGCAGGCGCTGCAGCGGCATGTTCTTGTCACAGGGGTACTTCTTCCTGATGGAGTCCTGCAGGCCCTTCAGGTACGCTTCCGTTGAGTGGGCCTCTTCAAAAAACTATTAAAGATGAAAGCGACGCATGTTAATGAAAAAGAACTCAGTAGGCAGCTAGTCTTTTCCATTTCAAGGACTACCATCCCAGAGACCGTTTTAATAAGTGTCCAAAGGAAAAGGTTAGAGCAGAAGCTATATGAACTTATGTGACAGCAAGAGACATCTGAGTGACTCATGACCAGATTGCCAATCTGTGCCCCTCTACCCGAAAAGCCAAAACATAGGATTTGTAAAATATTTTGAAGACTGTATTCAGTGCTTTTAGAAATACATTCAAAAGATAAGGTATTGGGGGCACCTGGGCGGCTCAGTCAGTTAAGGGTCTGACTTCGGCTCAGGTCATGATCTCACAGTTCAGAAGTTTGAGCCCTGTGTCAGGCTCTGTGCTGACAGCTCAGAGCCTGGGGCCTGCTTTGGATTCTATGTCTCCCTCTCTCTCTCTGTTTCTCCCTCACTCCTACTGGGTCTCTCAGTCTCTCTTTCAAAAATAAATAAAACATCAAAAAAAAATTTTAAAGATAAGGTATTAAGACCCACACAATTAAATTACTATGAAGCATAAAAACCTGAAAGTAGGCAGCATTTTCTTTAAGATGAACATCAATGCACTTGGTGATCTGCAGAATCCAGCTCCACTGGGTCTGGAGAGTATCCATATATGCCTGAAACAGAGCACATCAGCCGTCACATCACCACTCAGTAACAAGGGCAGCCATTCTTTGATAGACATGTGAGCCCGAATAAAAGCTACAAAATATGTTTTACCTAATACCAAGTCAAACGCTTTTTTTTGAATTGAAAAACAGAAATTTCCCAATGGGGCAGTGCCTGGGGGGTGCTGAGATGGATAAGCGTCTGGCTCTTGGTTTTGGCTCATGCATGATCTCATGGTTTGTGAGGTCTGTGCTGAGAGTGCAGAGCCTGCCTGGGATTCTTGCTCTCTGCCCCTCCCCCACTCATGCACGTGCACTCTCTCACTCTCTCAAAATAATAAATTTTTTTAAAAATTTCCCAATAGGGAACTCATGGTATGGTAGAAATTAAACTTTAAAACCAGTTTTAGCAAATAGATACCATTAGGAGATTAGTTAAAATATTCACTTAAATGGCAGAGTTACTGCCCAATCAGAATCAGAGCAGGCACTGGGATGGCACTGGGGCAGGGTCCTTCCACTGCTCCCTGTTCCTTATACAGCTGCTAGGTGCTGAGGAAGTCCGAGGAACCCATGCAGACGGCTTGAGGGGCTTAAGGCAGTGACTCTTACAACTGATATGAAAACACTTTTTAACAAACAGTGTGGCCACTGCAACGCTGCTAACAGCTAATGGTGGCCTTGTGCCCAGCCCACAGATGGCAGTTTAGGGCAGAGGTTAGCAAACCACAGCCCAAAGGCTACATTGGACCCACTGTGTATATTAACAAATAAAGTTTTATTGGAACACAGTCATGCCCATTCACTTACATATTGTTATGGTTACTGTCACATAACAATGTCAGAGTTAAGTAATCTCAACAGAAACCAAGTGGCCTGCAAGCTTAAAATATTTATTATTTGGTCCTTTCCAGAAAAGCCTGTCAACTCCCAGTCTAGGGTATTGATCCGAAATATGTAAAATAAACTCGTCATGGCTTTATGATACATAAGAATCATTCAATCTGTATAGCATTACTTTACAAAAAGTTCCCCTTTACTCTCTAATAAAAATATCTCGTGAAGCCCACCTCAATTTTGTCTGAAGCTGGATGCTGGTTGAGGACAAGTTGGTCACTTTCTTGTTTAAGCTTATTGAGCTCTTTTTCCTTAACTTCCAGTTGGCTCATGCGTATCTATAAATGAAAGAAAAATAAATCGGTCAGAGCAAAGTCATCACTAGCCTGCCATTACTTCTACCGTTTTTAAGGGAAATTAGAACACAAAACTGCATTCTGGAAATGAACAATGTCAAAGAATCTTGTTATGGTGTCCTCAAGAAGCATAGCATTTGAAAGACTGGACCGGATGTTTGAGATCATCCAGCACATGGCAGAGGTCACACCGGGGACACGTGTTGTCCCAATCCGCCCAGGTAAAGGGGCTGTGACAACCAGAGCTATTTCCTGTTCCTAGGCTTGAATGCCCCATCCCACTGGGCTACACACACTTTGGGATATCCGAAGGCGTAATTCTGACTCTATCTACTGTCTTCCAGGATGGTAAGGAATGCACTGCCCCTCTAGAGTCACTGAGAAGCTTCCAGAAAGGAACGGCTTTTCATGACCATTTCACCTGAGGTGGAATTCCACATAGTCCATTAAGTGATTGCGAGGCCTCCGTCCTCATGTCGGGGCCTCGCGGACAAACGCCTCCCATCCACAAGTCCAAGGGGCGAGCTTACAGAGAAGGCCTCCTGCTTCTGTGCGATGTTGGTGTTCCGGTCGCTCCAGTCATAGAGCAGCTCCTCCTCCTCGCAGTCATTGATCCACATGATCTCCCGGGACGTGGCCTGGATGATGTTCTGAAGCTGTCGCAGGTGATCCATCCTCTCAAAGGACGCTTTCTGCAAGGCAAGTTCAAAAGCAGCATTTCGATAACAGTATACACCTTACTGGAGTGCTGTGCAGATTCAACAGACCACTGTGTGGTCTCTTTTATTTAAAAAAATGTTTTTAATAAGTAAATACATAAATCACATGAATCAGTAAAATCTTCACTGACCACCTAGTATGTTAAAAAAAATCCATCCAAGCTTAACAAGGGAGCAGTTTTAGATTCAACGGAATAGCCTAATCCAAAAGGGTCTTGATTCAGACAGTGATGTTTCAAGAATTAGTTTTAGACCACAAAGGGGAAAATGGATGCTGAGAAAGATAAGTCAAGTTTTCCCTGCCCTCTTCCAGACCCCAAAATTTCAGGTGCCATCAGTCACACCACAGATCTAGTAGGACAATTGTGTCACCACTAGCCGTATTATTTATTTTAAAAGGATAACTGTCAGTCTCTGTCACTCTCAAAATAAATAAACTGTAAAAAATTAAAAGAAAAAAGGATCACTGCTAACAAGGAAATATCAAAGATGTGAACCCAGGGTGTCACATGTAGGTGAAAAGATGGCAGTCGCTCTTCTTACCAGTCAAGTGAACTGGCTTCACATTTGTCATAAAATGGGGACGATGGTCTAATCAATATCAAGAGAAACAAGTCTTACTTTGGCTCAGACTTCATAAAAAGGCTGCAATTCACAAGTGGAAAAGCTTTATTTCTTTACCTCCAAGTATTTAATACATGCTGTATACGTGATACTCAACTTGTAAACAGAACATGGCTGAATACTGTCTTCAGAAAAAGGTCTTTAACACTCACCTGGGAAGGAACCCCAGCAGTAGAGATGCAGTTAGCACCGACAAGCCCCTAACTACACTCCCAAGTGCCTCCTGAGTCATCAGGTGCCGCCGCCCAGGCTGTTCTCCACGTCTATGGGACTGAACTGAACTGAACTCAGAGACGACAGAAATGAGTCCGCTTACCAGCAGGTTCTCATACTCCTCCTCCAACTGGTAGATGGCAGATTTCTCCCGCTGGAAAACAACAAACAGCAAGGAAGTAGTGAATTCCCCGTGGGGGTGTGTGTAGAAAGAACAGCCCTTCTAAACCTCCTTTTTGTCAGATACTCACTTCAGATCCCTCAGTAGAAAACACTATTTGCTCTGTGAAATCTTTTACTCACAGGGACCTTTTCCCAGTTGGGTTTGAAAGCAAACCCTCACTGACCTTTTTGTTTTCTTTTTCTTTTTCTTTTTTTTTTTTATTCAGAGAGAGAAAGGGAGAGAGAATAAGCACGGGAGGGACAGAGAAAGAAAAAGACTCCCAAGAACACTCTGTGCTCAGCGCAGAGCCTGACGTAGAGCTTGAACTCACAAACTGTGAGATCATGACCTAAGTCAAAATCAAGAGTCAGACATTCAACCAACTGAGCCACCCAGGGGCCCCCTCACTGTGCTTTTGTTGCTCTCTCCACAAAAGGCTGATCACTTAAAGACTACGTGTTAAAACATGTAAGGTTTAACAAGACAACTTAGGACTCTCTAGAACTTAGAGGAAAAGGGAGAAATTTGGTGAGATAGTCAAGTGGACAAAAGTAAGGGAGGAAAAAAGGCAGAAGTGAGTATAGGTATTTCTGGTCTAAGTAAAAAGGTGAGGGATTTAAAAGCAGGAGATGGGGGGAAGGGGGAATTCAGGCACTTAAAATCAGGTGATTATTTCATGCTGTAATTCTTAACCCAGCAGCAAGTCAGTCCTTTGACAAAAGCAAAGTGTCAGGAAGAGATACGATTCCCTTTATTAGAAATACACTGAATTACCACATAGGAAAGGATTCACCAAGCACACGAATTTTATGGTTGTAGCTCGCTCTCTATTTAAGAGATGCTCTGCTTTCTAAAAAACAAACAAGAAACCCTACCACCTTCAAAAATCCTCATCTACAAACTGCACCCAAATGCACGTGTGTATGCCCTTCACCTACAGTTTACACCTCTTCCTCGAGTGTTAACACACACTCGAGCAGGTCTACTTGAGTCTACTTCCCCAATTCTGAAATGGGATTTTTTAGAAATTTCCAGTCTGTTGTGGAAGAAATCTTAGGCTAATGTTTCAGACAAAAATGCCCGGGATTGAGAAACTGATTACACAATCCTTCAGTATGCTTTTTGAAGACATAGAAATGAAAACATCTCAAAGTACCAGGTCAGCCTTAATTTTGTCCAGCTGCCAGCGATAGTCCCCAATGGCGTTGTGGATGCTCCGGTGGCTGTTGATGTGCTGCTCCACGGAGGCCAGGTCCACGCCCCAGGCCACCATGTCCATCTCCGCCTGCCAAGGGAAAGAGTGTGCCCTTCATTTCCAAACCTTTCCATCAGACTCACCCTAGCCCCCAGCATCAGGGGTCAGAGGACCAAGGGACAGCCATAGCTTCCATTCAGATAACACTGAGGTTGTAAATATTCAATATTTTTGAAACCAAAAAATATTTGTAAAGGCTTGAAATTCCTGAACAGCGAGCGGGGCTTGCCCAATACTTCCCACAGCCTGTTCGACCCCAGCTCAACATGGCTGAGGAGAGATGATGCCAGAAGAAGATCCTTGAAAGCTAGATTATGTCCTCTGAAGAAAAAAACCAAAAACCTACCTGCGTACATGCAAGTGGTGTGTATCTGTACAGCTTGTGTATGACATATTAGAAAATACTGATAGAAGTTCCTATATATTCAGTCATTTTTAAAAAATGTTTATTTATTTTGAGGTGCAGGAAGTGGCAGAGAGAGAGGGAACGAGAGAATCCCAAGAAGGCTCCTTGTTGTCATTGAAGAGCCTGACGCGGGACACCCGCCATCTCACGAATCCTGAGATCATGACTGGAGCCAAAATCAAGAGTCGGGCGCTCAACCGACTGAACAAACCAGGTGCCCCTATATTCATCCTGAAGCTCAGTCATGTACTACTTCCCAAGCTAAACAGCTGACCTCAAAGTATTTTTCACTGTTCATTTCTTAAATTATTTTGATTTGTCTTAATTATTGACTCTTTAAACTTGGCATTTACCATTACCTTTCAGGATGCAAAACTCCCTATGGTCCACTTCAAAGAGAAGTTACTACAGCACACACTCGAAGCCTCATATTAGCTTTTTAAAAATTAGGGGCACCTGGGTGGCCTATTTGAGTAAGCCTTTGACTTCAGCTCAGGTCAGGATCTCATGGCTTGTGGGTTCAAGCCCCATGTCAGGCTCTACGTGCTTTGGATTCTGTGTCTCCCTCTCTCCCTGCCCCCCTCCTGCTCATGCTCTGTCTCTCTATGTCTCAAAAATAAATAAACACTAAAAAATTTTAAATTAAATCTGACTTTCTAATTTGAGTTCCTACCACCTCAAATTTAAGAATGCCACGTATTAAGAAACAAGCATACTATTCCACAACTTTCATACTGAGACAGGTCTATTATCTCATATTTCTTTTGCATGAGCTCATGTAAATTTCCAAATCACCTGTGTCATCTCTCACACATGCCAAGGGCAAACGTTCCACTCTGGTATTGCAGCAAGAACATAACACACATTGTTCTAAGCCACATCCATGTTCTGATACACTTGGCAAGCCTTCAGAAAGGGGAGCCATTTCAGTCAGGCTGCTGAAAGTTACTGAGGACTTTGACCTTCCTCTCCCTCGCTCTTTTCGGCTTTCGAGCAGACACAGGTGAGTGCGCTGGGAAGTTAATGAGATGACCAGGGTCCCGTGCATGCCCCTCATTACCAGCCAAGTGTATAGTATCTGACCCGTCCATCAGCAGAAACACAAATCAGGGAAACAACAAAACCTGGCACAGGAGATGTGTGACGGCTTACTGATTACGTGGCTGGGGACACTGCTTATCAGCTAGCTGGCCCTGTGGCTCAGTCTCCGGGGAGTGAGAAAGAATGCAGGCTATGCTTGGGGGGAGAGGGATAAGAGGAAAAGGGCTCCGAGAGAATCCCAGAGCAAACCCTCAGTAAGTGATAAAACTACTTTCAGTTCCTTTGAAACCATGGGGCCAGCTGATCTGAACTGCTTTACTCATCAATTGCACCTGTTAAAAACTCCTCCCCCACCACGACAGAAAACAGAGTCCACGAGAGAATGCCATTTTCCAAAATGTTTTAAATGTTGAGCCTTTGCTACAAAGGATTCTTGCCAAGCTACACCCAACATGAATATAGAAAATGACTGGTGATGAGCTGTCATTTTATATAACTGTCATACTGACTAAGAAGGAATGATGTTTTCACACCAGACAAGTAATTTGGTTCAAAGGCTGTCTCACCTAACATCACTTCCGATGTAGTTCAAGCCCCATGGGTTCTGCCAAGCCTTCCTTTGAGGGCTTTATTCCACGGGGACTAGAGCCCGCCCCCCCCCCCCGCCCTATCTGAGCAGGATTTTATTACTGCTCAAACACAGCAATTAACCCCACACTGCTCTGGACGGAAATCTGGCATGTGGGTATACATGTCTTGTTTTCTTCAATCACAGTCATTTCCAGGACTAGAAAACATGATTTTTGAACACTCCCTTGCAGGTATGGTGCCAATGGATATAAAAAAGCTCAAGAAATGTGTGTTTAAAATTCAGAAGAGAATCTGAAAACATGCCAATAAAACTCTTATTTACGTTTTTGGGATGACAACTGACTTTTCTCCTCTATAAGCCCCACCTTCTGTAATAGTACTAGATAGTCGTTATAATAAGTGAGAGAAAAGCTTAACTGAGTGAGCGAGTGGACAGACTGGTAAACGCTCACCACTCAGGCAAAAACACACTGTTAAGTGGTTCAGAGACTTTGGACCCACTGCTCAATTGGTCCGACAACAAACAACAAAATCAGTATTTCTTACAACCACAGGGCACAACACACGATGTCTGCACAACTTATCATTCTATCGTATCCACCTTCTGGAGAGAAGGGTGGCTCATTAGCATCAAGTTTTCATTGTAAAATCCCCATCTACGTGATTATATTTCTAATGTCGCCTGTTCATTAAAGGGCCCAATGACCACATAAAACAACAAAACGGTAATTAGCATTGGAAAACACTTCATAGAAACTGCAGTCGTAGGGAAAGGCTCAGCATATACTTTGGTTGCCATTATTTCACTCCCCTCCCACACCCATGACGTAATGATTGCACAAGGCAACTGATACTTCAAAAGTATAAGGTAAGAAACCAATGAGCCCAAACCAGAATATCCAGTTTTACTGTTTCCAGATCCTCCAATGTAACATTTTAAGTGAACCTCCCCGACATTTTTTTAAGTACCTTTCAGTAACACAGGTGAGGTCACTTACCACCTTACCACTGCTCCAGTAGAACAATGAAGTTCTTTAGCCCATGAACTCCAACACATTTTGAGGTTGGGCGTGGCAAGAGCTAGATATTCAAAATCTACTAATTAAATTATACCAGTTAAATATTACCTGTGGGATAAATTAGGACCATAAAACAATGAGGCTGATTCCCTAAACCACAAAAGGGAAGAAAAAAAAATCTGAAGTTTCATTTATTTCAAAAAAAGGATTCAATTTAAATTGTATATGAATACAGAATACAGCAAGTTTCTGCTGCCCAATGAGGTCCCAGACCACTCTGTGGCCAGCCCACAGGGGCTGACCCTGCCAGGTTCTAAACACCCGACACCCAGGTGTGGAACATTCCAGAACCAACCTCGTCTGGAAGCTGCTTACCCTCTGCTGCCTCATCCACCCCAGACATTCGCTGGTGAGGCGCTTGGTGAATTCATCCCACCCGGAGCCACTCTGACAGGTGTACCCGCCACCACCTTTGGAGCTGGCCCTTCGGACCCGAGGGACACTGATGGCTTTATAAAGGGCTCGCATTTGCTCCTGGAGCTGAAGCAGTCTGAAAGGAAAGGAAAACAATTACACTGTGGCAGAAAAACAGCCTATGAAAACGTGTTCTGGACAAACTCCCCCCTTCTGGGTCTCCTTTGTGTTAGCATGGAGGTCATGAATGTCTTATTTGAAGAATTCTTTTTTTTTTTAGGTTTTATTTTGAGAGAGATAAAGACAAGGTGAGTAGGGTAGGGGCAGAGAGAGAGAGAGAGGGAGGGAAAGAGAGAGAGAATCCCAAGTACGCTCTACACTCCCAGTGTAGAACCCGATGGAGGGCTCAAACCTACAAAGGTGTGAAATCGTGATCTGAACTGAAACCAAGAACCAGATGTTTAACCAACTGAGCCACCCAAGTGCCCCCTGAAGAATTCTTTTCTTTACCACATGACTTGAATCTCAGTCACATACAGGAACCTCAATATCATGATGCTCAGAGTCTGAAACATCACAAAAAGTGTCACTGGCTTTGCGTGACCTGGCAGCACCTCCTGCTTCCCCTCCAACCCCACCTCCACAGTTTCACCTGGGAATTTGCCTCGTGTCAAGGGCCCCAGGTACCATGACAGCAAAATCAAGACTACCCATCTCTCCTCTGAACTGCTTTTCCAACTCTACACGCCTCAATTCTGTATGTACCAAACTGAGCTTGCCTTGGTATTAGACTCTTGAAAGTCAAATGCTATGCCCGAGGCTTTTGCTGCTCCCTAAAAAAATGGATGTACACGTAACATCTCATAACAAACTCAAACCTCCAATCAACACAAGCCCACTCCTTCAAGCTCCTCTGTTTAATTCTTTTCATGGCAGCTTTGTGATTCCACATGAAAGGAAGGTAGTGATTCTGGTCAGTTTGTATACAGCAGCTGCCTTTCCTCTGGAATGCTGTGACTCCTTCAAGAGAAGACCTGCACCACGAGATCAAGTGCAAGTGGGTGCATGACATTCTTCTTTGAGTGGCCTGCTGGGAGGGTGGTCTGTGCTAACCGCAATACCTTTTCTGATAGGCATCACAGGGCTGGCCCATCTGTCGCATCTCTCTGATCAAGCTATCGGTAATTTCCATCTGATCATTGGCCTGGGCAAAACATTCATCCAGTTCTCTGCTCCGAGCCAGCTGGATTCCATCTCCGTATTTCAGTTCCTAAAAAAAAGAATCCACATGAAGGTCACACACTATGCTGG
>NC_043706.1:20662929-20701241 GCF_006229205.1 Suricata suricatta | reverse complement strand
AAAAAATTTATGTACCTTTGTCTGAAGCACTTGAAAATAATCAGAAACTCTTTACCCCAAAATATTTCAGCATTTTTTCTAAGAACAAACATTCAATTATATAACCATAGTACAATTACCAAAATCAAGACACTCAAAACTGATTGAATACTATTTTCTAATCTTTAGAACGGTTTCCAGTTTTACTAATTAGCAAGCTTTTTTCCCCCTGCAGGTCTAAGATCCAACCCATAAATATTTCCTTGAATTGTAAACACACATTTCCAGCGGTTTATTATTGATCACCTTTCCTGCTTCGTCCCAGGATAATTGACAATGTAGTTTATCTGTACAAGGTCCTCCAAGGGGAGACCTCAAGGGATCAGACCCAGAACAGGAAAGTTTCACAGGCTAGACTGGCTGAGGAAAGCAGGAAGCATGAGAAGAGCTTATTCTACAAAAATATTGACAAAGAAATACGGTGTCAGGAAAGCGATGGGAAATTTAAACATCTTTTATGCAAAAATAAGCTGCTTTTCCTTTCAAGATGACCCTACAGAATATTTTTCTCTACAATGATAATCACCCAAATGCACATCTCACATGAAACACTTTTCTGGCAGATGCGTGGCAGAAGCCTTAAACAAAACCAAACCAAAAACAAAACAAAAACAAAAACCAAAGGCCGGTGGGGGGGGGGGGTCACCTGGGTGGCTCGGTTAGTTGAGTGGCTGACTTCGGCTCAGGTCATGATCTTGCAGTTTGTGAGTTCGAGCCCCGTGTTGGGCTCTGTGCTGACAGCTCAGAGCCTGAAGCCTGCTTCAGAGTCTGTGTCTCCCTCTCTCTCTGTTCTGCCCCCACTTGTGCTCTGTCTGTCTCTCTCTTAAAAATAAACATTAAAAAAAATTTTAAGGTAGTGTTGTAGATGTTCCATATATTTTTTAAGTTTATTTATTTATTTTGAGAGAGACAGAGCACAAGGAGGGGAGAGGGGCAGAGAGAGAAAGAGAATCCCAGGCAGGCTCCCCGCTCAGGGCAGAACCCCACATGGGGCTCAACCCATAAACCATGAGGTCATGACCTGAGTCAAAACCAAGAGTTGTACACTTAACCAGCTGAGCCACCCAGGCACCCCTGCAGATGTTCTAGATTTTAAAGAAAGAAATTACGGGAATACAATGTGCTCCAAAGACATGTAAAAAGGACAACGAAGAATAAAAGTCTTACTTTTTAATTTGCCAAGATACATTCATTATGCCACAGCACAACCTCCTATAGCTTAGTTAGCATATTAAGTTCGAGCTGACTATCCAACAGGCCTTCAGCCAGGGCCAGTCTACACCTGCAGATAAAACTGTTGGATGCCTATTGGATTCACTGTACTTTCTCTTATGTGTGTATGTACCTGCATGTGGGGAGGTAAGCGTGTCTGTGCGTGCTGTAAAGAAAGCGAGTCTGTTTTTTAAAAAAGGAGGGAGTTAGGAGCGCCTGGGTGGCTCAGTCTGTTGAGCATCTGACTTCGGCTCAGGTCATGATCTCACAGTTGGTGGGTTCGAGTCCTGCATTGGACTCTGTGCTGACAGCTCAGAGCCTGGAGCCTGTCTTCGATTCTGTGTCTCCCTCTCTCTTGGACCCTTCCCTGCTCACACTGTCTCTCTCTCTCTCTCTCTCTCTCTCTCTCTCTCCAAAATAAATTTTTAAATAATTATAATTAAAAAATTTAAAAAGGAGGGAGTTGTAAAACACAGACTCTACTCAAATCTCTCTAGAAGGATGAGATTTCAAGAGACTTCTCCCACAGCACCTGACTGTGTCTTTTCACGTTGGGGAAGCAAGTGACTTTCTCAGCCACCTACCCCGGTCCCTCCCTCCAAGGAAGGCTTCTCAGCAAGCCAGCACTAGCTGACGTATGTGGGCGAGGAACCAAGCTCTGCCTGGGAACCACTCCCAATGATGCCACGGCTCCTCAGGCAGGCCCAGGCAGGGTGCCGCCTGGACGGCCCACCTACCAAAACCCGCACCCCACCCCACCCCTCGCAATCACAGCCTTCTCTTTCTTCCACTCAGGATTGTACAGGAAACCTGGCACACTCCTCGTATCGCTGAGATGTAAATAGGACTACATCCGTTGTCAAAACTTGTGCAAAATTCCAGTGGACTTAGAATCACAGGAAAGAAATGCAAGAGACAAAGGAAAAAATTAGGAAATACAGAAACCTCATTTAGAACCCTAGGATGGCTAAGGAGCGTAGGAAGGTCCTGTGTAATTATATTTCTTCTCTTTATTGAAAGGCGATGAGAGTACCTTTGTTCTGAAAGGTTTAGTGGTTGTTTCCGGCAACCTGGTCCAGAGAGGGATTCCCACCAAGAAAGGCAGTCTCCAGTATATAATCGAAAGGGCTCTCTCTTAGCGCAATGGAAAAGTCAGAGTTCCTCAAATGATTTAATCACATGTGCTACTGTAAAAAAGTATCACAAACTGAGCTGTAAGACAGGGCCGACAGGAGAAACTGAGTGAGGCGTATATGAAAACTCTCTCATAGATCTGCAACTTTTCTGTAAATCTAATATTATCCTAAAATAAAAATGTATAAAATACCAAAAAAACAGGGAGGCCAAACTCAGCTGTGAATGAATGGACCAAAGTGGACATACAAGTCTTTTTAAGTGTCAGGTGATGACACTAAATTCATTTGAGGACAAAACAGAAAACTCACCAGCTTTTTAAAGCCAACTATTAGAGTAGTTACATGACCTAGGAATGAACTGTATCTAGCAAAAAGGGAGGTGAGGGAACTCAATGCTGGCTTAAAACATACAAGGACTTTCCGCATTTCTTTTGTTCCCTCCTACTTTTAGAAGATATTTTACTTCAAGAGAGCAGTTGACATCAATATAACGATAAGCCGTCTACTTCTTTTCCCCTACACAGATCTGAACTTAAATTAAAAAAAAAAATAGGTAAGTAACCCCATATGTTGCTAATAATTCTAAAAAGAATCCTTCACGCTTCTCTATAGGACTTGCCTATGTTCACTATGCATGCCTCAGACATCCACTAAAACCCTCTGTGTGTTGCCTGGCAGTTAGGTAAATCACCTACGAACTGTACAGGAAAGAGACGTGCATAAAAATGCAATCTTTTTAAGGGTCAAAAAAAAAAAAAGCTGGGGCGCCTGGGTGGCTCAGTTGGTTAAGCCTCCGACTTCGCCTCAGGTCAGATCTCACGTTCGTGGGTTCGAGCCCCGCATCGGGCTCTGTGCTGACAGCCAGCTCAGAGCCTGGAGCCTGTTTCTGGTTCTGTGTCTCCTTCTCTCTCTGCCCCTCCCCCTCTCATGCTCTGTCTCTCTCTGTATCAAAAATAAATAAAACATTTAAAAAATTAAAAAAAAAAAAGCTAAGTGTTAGAAAAATGTAATGAAGAATCTTTGGCCTTGCTATTTGTCTATAGGAAAATATGATCTAATTAACCACATTTCATCTTACAACTTTTTAAGACTTCATCTCGTTCCTTTTTTTTTTTAAGTTTATTTATTTACTGAGAGAGGGCACGCGTGCACAAGCATGTAATGCATGCTATGTGGAGGGGCAGAAAGAGGGAGAGACTCTCAAGCAGGCTCCACCCTCATCATGAAGCTGGACACGCAGGGCTTGATCTCATGAACCATGAGATCATGACTTGGGCAGAAATCAAGAGTTGGACTCTCAACTGACTGAGCCACCCACGTACCCCAAGACTTGGTCTGGTTCTTAAAGCCAGATCTGGGGTGCCTGGGTGGCTCAGTCAGTTGAGTGTCTGGTTTCTGCTCAAGTCATGATCTCGAGGTTCATGGGTTCGAGCCCTGTGTCAGGCTCTGTGCTGACAGCTAGCTCAGAGCCTGGAGCCTGCCTTCAGAGTCTGTGTCTCTCCCTCTCTCTCTGACCCTCCCCTGCTCATGCTGTCTTTCCCTCTCTCTCAAAAATACATAAAACATTTAAAAAAATTTTTTAAAAAGCCAGATCTACCTATCTTGTCTTTCGTCTGTAAGAATCACACTTCAGTCTGAGGTGTGGCCAAGGACACCCTCTGGACACAGAGCTGGGTGAGAGAGGGAACCAGATGTATGGTTTTCTAATAGGCCTGACCCAGCAAAATAAGACAGAGGAAGGGAGGCTCCGGCTCACTGAGGTTTAGTGACGGGGGAAAAGAGAATCCGCTTTCACGTCCCATCTGCTTCTCTTCGGCCCAAGGAAGAATCCTTGTCGAAATGGCTGCACTTGAATCAAGGAGAAAGTGCAGGCAAACAGACTGTGACTCATCAGGTCAGTCGGCCATCAGACGCTCAACACTGTGCAGGACATGACAGCCAGGAGAGCTTGCTCAGGGAGCACGTGCTTTTTTTTCACAGTTGTGTGTCATTCAAAACTTTTTACATCAAGTCATATTTTTAATTGACCACATCACACTTTCAGAACTTGTTTTTATATCAGAAATTTCTGGACCTTGGTTTTCTCATGTTAGGCTAGATGTTACCTAAGATTTCTTTAGATAACGCCTCTGTAACTCTGTTCTACAAAACTACCAAACTCACTCCTACTGGTAATAATACAAAAGTCTGTTCTAATGGTAGGTAATGAAGTTTCCTCTTTAGTTCATAGAGTGACTGGGGAAATGCAAAATTCTACCATGGATGAAGAAATAATTTTTAAATAAATGTACAAATTTAGCGAGCGTGTAAAGATTTTTAAAATCCCTAGCCTCAAAAAAATTTTCAATACTAGTATGTATAGGTTTGGGGTGCAGCAATTTTAAGCCAAGTTGGGAACTGAACTAACAAAGCTCAAAGTTCAATTTTTAAATCTCATGTCAGTGGCATGGAAGATGAAAGATACCATGTAAAAAATGACAAGAAGTCAAAACTCACTACATCAATAAAAAAAATATTGACTTCTAAACTAAAATTAATAGCTGTCCTTGAAAAAACAGCATTTGATCCTTCAAAGTTTTTAACTTCTCAGAAATTTGGTTTTATCTTCAAACATACAAAGGCAAGTGGTTCATATGACAAAGAACCTGCCTGAACAAACATTAAAAAAAAATTCATTCTAAAACTTGTTTAAACAAGTAATGGTTCTAACTGTTTACATAAAGATCCCTTCATCAATGGCTAAAAGGAAAACGCTTTCTGGATCTGAATCCAAATTTTAAGGACAAAGCACATGATTCTGTGAACAATATTAGAGAGCTTTTCATGCTTTATTTTCCTACCACCAAATAACATTCTTTACTTTAAAAATAAAACTTCAACATTAGCTGTATTGAGACATTAATTGAATGCCTATTGTCAAGAATAAAGAAAAAATACAAGACAAATATTTTGAATGCACAAAGCACTGCAAGGTAAAAGAAAAATTTTTAATACTTAATCTTTCTGATTTTAAAAGTCATTTTATAATAATCAATATTGCTCATTGCACACGTGATCCATGCCAACTAATTCTTGTGAATATACTTTCTCTCCTATTGGATTCCTTCTTTTCTTCCTTTCTCTACTCTCTCCCTCTCTTGTCTAGCTCTAATACCATATTTATCTCTTGCCTTTCTTTTGTTCATTCCATCAAGAGAGTCCTGAGTGGGTTCCAAAAATGGGATCTTATGTCTTTTTGTATTTAGGATCATAGAATAATGGCTTTTGAAAAGCTCGATAAATATTTGTTGGAAATATCTAATATCTAATTATGTAATGCATTAATATGGATCTTAAAGCCTATTTGCTCAGCTCTTTCCAACGTTCAAAGCATTTCCACATAAACTATGTCGAATGTCTTTAAAGGATCTTAAGTAAAAAGGGGGAAATTGATGTTTGTAAAAAGAAAATATCTTTACCTCTTCATTTCAGGGCAATATCATACCTCCATGACACACTAAACACCCTATGTATCAGTCGAAATGTCACCGAACTAACAAGTTCAAACTGTCCTTCAGAACTTAGAGACCCAAACGCTGCCTCCTCCACTGAACTCTCAGGTTCACACCTCTGCCCTCATTCTGCCCTAGCTATTTACACACCTGTCTGTCCTACTCCTGAAGAGCAAAGTCCCACGTCTTAGTCATCCTTGACTCCTACACGCATCTAACAACACAGTTTTGCACACAGAAGGCACTTAATGCGTATTTATTTGGTTTAGTAAAGGAGAAGCAAAACAAAGGTAAATACAGGACTGATCTGAGGATACTACCACGCTCTCATTACCCAGATTTCCAAAGCCACGTCAGGTAGCACGTCTATTCTGCCCCCTACCCCGACCCCACCCCAACAATGTATAAAGGAGGATTTTTTTCTATACATGTTAGAAAGGGGACCTCCTGTGAGCCTTCCTTTTGTCCCCACCCATGAGCTTTGGAAGCAGTCTCTAATAAAAGTTCCACTCCTTCCATGTTCATTATCTTCACTAGGTTTTCCAAGCACTGGACTGTTGCATGGCAAACGAATCACATAGGATTAACTTCATATAAACACTTGGAGGTCGGGGAGACAGCCACTTCCACTTGGACAGCCTGGGACTTTGAGCAAATGACTTGGACTCTTGGTGCTTGGGGTTTCTGCATCTGCAACGTGTAGGAACACACCCACCTCCGGGGTTGACAAGACACTTAGAGGAGCCAGCAAAGGCCCGCCAAGCCCAGGAGAAATTGAGTTCTCACTGCTGCTGCTAGGCTAGGATTCTCAGATTTGTTTTATTTTTTATTGTGTGTCTCTGTCTCAATTGCATAATTTTGAACTTTGCTCAAAGATATTTTGCATCAAACGGGGGTGAGGTGAGAAACAAAAAAAAAAAAAGAAAAAAAAGAAAGAAAGAAAGATGAAAAAGAAAAGAGATTATTACAAGACCTAAAAAGGGCGTCTGGGTGGCTCAGTACATGACGCATTCTGACTCTTGATTCTAGCTCGGGTCATGATCTCACAATTCATGGGATCGAACCCCATGTCAGGCTCTACACTGACATGGCAGGGAATGCTTGAAATTCTCTTTCTCTGCCCCTCCCCTGCTCTCTCTTTCTCAAAATAAATAAATAGTTAAAAAAAAAAAAGAGAGACCTGAAAATAACACCTTAAGAGAATTCAAAGAAAGTGATACATTTTAAAGCATGAAAGAACTTTCCATAAAGGGATAAGAAAATTCAGAAAAAGATGCCCTCTTTTCCATCATTAAGTAGGAATGACACTGAATATTTGGTCCTTACAAACTCAATGCCACAATAAGGATTTCTATTTTGAATTATTCTCCTATGAGAAAACGTACATTAATTCTGAAGCCTTAAAAAAAATCATTGACAGTTTATCTGCTTATCCGTCAAGAAGCCAGCTCCTTTTTAATTTTTTTTCAGGTACCCAATGAAGCCAGGGCATGTAAAAAATTTAATTGCAGGTGCACCTCGCTGGCTCAGTTGGAAGAGCCTGTGACTCTTGACCTTGGGGTCCTGAGCTTGAGCTCCACACTGGGTACAGGTATTACTGAAAAAATAAGCTTTCAAAAATAAAGTGTTTTTTAAAAATGCAATCCCAAGCAAGAACTTAGACCTCTCTGCAAAAGCGTCATCATTTTCATGAAACGTAGATTTCACATCCATGAGGTCCTTGCAGCTCCTGGACCCGTCTGGTCAGAGATGTTGGTGATAAGATGTAAATTGTAAATTGCCGGGCTGCACTGACATTTTGTATGTTCCCTCAAAAGAGAGGCTCGTGGAGTCTTACGGTCTGTGGGGTGGTGCCTTCCACATTAGAACCACACCTGACCATTTCCCACCCAGTGCAGGAGAAAGAAAGAGAAAAGCAAAGGGTGGGGCAGTGCCCTAAGCACCCAGGTCTCCAGACTGAAGCACTCCTTCTAGAACCTCCTCATCTGGAAAGACAGCTTGGCTGAGGGTTGAGTGTCACACCCAAGCCCTCCTTTGCTCCACCCTAAGCAGTCAGCACTGAGGCATGAGGGACATCAGCAGTTTTTCTTCTTCCCGGAGACATTTCAAGCACCTGAACAACAATGAAATTATGCCCATATTTAGAGAAAAAGTTAAGTGCTGTTGAAGACTGCTTTCTAGGTCTGACCAACACGAGTAGGCTTAATGCAGCATCATGCTGTAGTTTTTCCTTAGCAGATGGAAACCCTCCCGGAGTATTAACAAAAGAATACGATTGTTCTGAGATAAATATTTCACAGGGATGCAACAGGTTAAAAAGAAGCAAACAACTCAGGTTAGGTAGAAGAGTGTACAAGGCCAAAAGATGAAATCTAATAACTAGGATTTGATCTTTTCTTGATCCACTGCAGTATGCTGGATTCAAATGTAGCTCACCCACTAACCAGGTCATAAATTTACTTTAACCTCGGTTTCATATCGTAAAATGGGAAGTCTGTCCTGAGGCTTAATATAACATATATAATACACCTGGAACATTGTAGGTGTTTGCCAGGTGATGGTAGCTATTATTAACCACCGATCTGATATTTTTGTAAAATATGTAACTTGCTCAAAGATAATAACCATGGGAGTGTTATCTGCCATAGATGGAGCTAAACTGAATCTTACTCTGCAATCGCTTCCCAGAAAAATATTTAGAAGATCCATTCTGTGAGTCACCCAACTCCAAGCCTGTTTTCTCAGGCTCTCCCTGGCCTCTCAAATCCAGTTCTCGGCTGACGCTGCCACTCCACCCGCCACATCGACTTTCCTGTCCCTCGGCCAGGCCCCCACGCTCAGTCAGACTTTCATCACCTCCCCGCCCTGCTCAGTGCTGCCACGGAAACAGTCCTACAGCTCCCGAGGGCGGTCTTCTGTCCCTGCTCCTTCAACAGAGGAGACTATCACTGGGTTCGCTGAAAACCTGCAATGTCTCCCCTCGACATTCTATCCACGTTCCCCGCCACGGAGTCAACGTCTCCCAGGCTCTGGCCACAACCTACCCTTTCTCTTCGTGTCTTACTCTTTCCCACTGAGAGCACATGCTCAAAAAGCAGATCCGCTCTATAGGCCTTGAATTTGCTCCCAGACTTTTCTCCCCCTGGAATGCTCTCTCTGCCCACCCATCTTTATCAGCTGAAACACTCCAACGTAATTCAGCACCACTTTCTTTAGAAAATCTCACTAGTACCTCCGGTACAGATACCATCTTCTCTCTTTATGAAGCCTCTGAGTCATTTATACTTTCTGTCTATTATCCTTTTGTATTATAGTACTTATTTTTCTCTGAAGAACCACGTTTCTTTTAAGAAGTCTTTGCCTTTTCTCCTTTAACACTCCTAGATACCTAACACATAGCAGATGTTCAGTGTTTACTGAGTGAATGAACGGATGAAATTGAGACTTTCATTGTTTAAGGACAGGACTGTCCAGTCTAATACACAAGGTACACATGGTCTAAAGGCACAGGATGACAGGAGGGCAAAGGTGAGAGGCCTTGGGTTCTCATTCCAACTTAGCCCTGAGTGGATCTGGGATTTAGGGCAAGTCTTGCTCTACTTCTCTCTAAAGTGGAAGAGGGAGGCTTTTACACCTCAGCCCTCTCTCCAGCTCTAAAACTCAATGCAAATGGACCTGTGTATCTGCTGCTAGAGACTGCTTTTTTAAACGTAGTTTAAAACAAACTTTAAAATATATATCAAATATTAAAATACAGATCACATGTATTCTGATTTGGAAATCACGAGTTCCAGAGAAAAGCAAGCATTAACTTGGTAACCACATATTTCTGCAGCTTAATGACTATATTTGGGTTTTAATCCTACAATATCTACACTTTGATCAGTGAGAGATCTAACTGTGGGGCTTTGTCACTTGGCCACCAAACTTCACTACAGATTTGTCATTTCTTTTAACTACAGGAACAAGGTGGCAGAAAGTCTGCCTTCTTTGAAAGCAATATTAATCCATCCTATACAAGAAAATCCAGTTTAAATTTTCAAAAATATACCTCTTACATCATCAAGCATGTAAAATTTACCAAACTTTAAAATATCAAGTAGAGCAAAAGAAGTTAAAGTAGTTGTGATTCCATTCAGCCTAAAATAAAGAAAACACAAAAGGTGGGTGGGCAGGGAAGGAAGAACCACAAATGAAATGAAATTCTGTCTTAAGAACTGACAAGTGTTATTAATGCAAAGCACAGACACAGGACCATGTTTTAAAATCGTTTTAAGAAGAAAAATAAGATTTGGCCTTCTTACACAGTCATATTAGTTTATTTAGGGAAAGGTTAAATACAAACATGCATGGCTTAAAAAAAATCAGCCATCTAATTCAGCCAATAAAGTGGCAGTTTTTTTAAAGAAACAGGTTTAAATTCAACCAGTAGTTTCATACCGGTTTTGGTGTTTTAAAAACAAACAAAAAAAAATCCTTCATTTAGGAAAACTTTTGGTCAGGAAGCACTTACTAAATTCTTAATCCCTATTCATTTGGCAGAGGGCAGTCAGGGTTACACATGGCATCCTATGTCTACAAAGTATATGCCATGGGACAAAAAAAAAAATCTTTCGGCACAAAACCATTAAGAAAAACACCAGAAGAAAAAGTGTGGGTGCAAGCCTCAAGTCTCCAAAGTCAGCCGCCCTTATTTTTTTTAAATGCAGACGTCAGCAGTTGCAAGCAGTTTTTTCGTGTGCTAATTCTTGAATTCAAGAAGGATCAGCAGCACCGCTGGCTGGGGGGCGAGGCTGGAGAGTCCCCATTACTGGATCAGAAAAGAATGGCCCCACACAGACTCAGGCCTCCAAGCAAGACGCCCCGCTGCCCTGGCAGATCGACATCAAAGTGCAGAAAAACACCCCTCCCCAAAATTAAGTGATTCTAAACTCCAGTCTGTTTTCCTTTCCAGAGAGACCTAAAACTTGACATGTTTATAAGCAGCGTTTAGGTTGGAAAATAATGTTAGGAGGAACCATTCAGCCTCCTCAAAATTTAGTGTCTCCATGAAGAATCCTTGTAAACCAAGTGTCTTTATGCAGTTCATTAACCAATATATTAATTCATTGCAAATTTACTTCTACAAGGAGCCAAGGGAGTGAAATGTTAATTAACAGTAATGTTTCTTGTCAATTTAAAATATAAGGCCTCTAGATTAACAGGATCATATTTTTTAAAAATACAAAATCAAAATAAAATGCTAGGTTCATAAAATGCCAGAAGGAAATCCTGCTCAAGAATTCTTGTAAAATTCTGACTTGGATTTAAATGGGTGGATGAAAAGAACGCCTTTTCCAAATACTGTAAGACTGGGAGGGAAAAGTGAAGTTTTGGAGTCAAGTGTTTGCCCAAGGTTTAAAACAAAGTTAAAAATCAAAGTGATAACTGGTAAAATTTTCTCCCCATTCTTGTACTACTACTTGGCACATTTTTCCTGGAAATCCCCAGGTGCATTTTGTTCAGAAAACAAGAGCTCCAAGGCTGAGACAAGCCTTCGCTAACTCAAAAAAGAGAAAATACAATGTCGAGACGCTCCGGGGAAATAAATATATAAATAAATCGAAGCAGAAAACAGGTCGCAACTCGAGAGGTTCCTGCCTTCAAAACTGCTGGTAAAACAAAAAACCCCTGGAGTGTATACAGGTTGCTCCTCCCCAGCCTAAGGCCACAAGGGAGGGTAAATACTTTTCTGGAACGCAGGCCGGTTTCCCTAACGCCCTACTAGGGAAGAGCTTGCAGGGGGCGGGGAGGGCCGAACCGCAAAATTCTCACGGCTCCCGTGGGCATCCCGAGTCCGGCTCTGGGGACCGAGCCAGTGCAGCCCCGTGATCTTCCCCCACCCTCCCAAACGACCCCCGTGATCAGTTTCCGTGACGTTTCTGAGAAGACCCTGCCCACATCCCGGTGGGCCCCCACGGAGCCCCCTGTCCAGGGCAGGCCCCCAGCGTCGCGGGCTCGCGCGGGTGAGAAGCGGCGCCCTCCGCGCCACATGTCACCGCTCCGGCTCGCCCGCTCCAAAAGGCGGCCCTGCGCCCACACTCTGCTGCCAATACACCCAGGCCGTTTCTCCGAGTTTTAAAAAGAGACAAAGGGCGCAGGCGCAGGGCCACAGGTACGCACGCTGGCAGGGGCTGCCTCGCAGCGGGACCACGGCGACTGGCGCGTCCCGGGTGAGCTCGGACCTAGGGGCAGCCGACTGCCCCTGCGGGGAAGCTCCATTGGGTGGCGGGGGAGGCCCAGGCGGGGCCTCGTCGGTACAGGACCCCCGCGGCCCGACGCGCGGCCTCTACACAAAAGCCCTTGGGTGGCTCAGCAGCCCTGGCACGCGAGCTGGGGTGGTCTCAGAGTGACCAGGAATTTGGAATAAACCACTAGAGCCAGAGGAGCCCCGATTCCGACCCTGGCTACCGGACAGGCCGGAGCCCCCGCTCCTTTCCTACTTTTGGTTACAGTTGGAGAGATTGGGTTCGGTCGTTGCAGCCCCGCCCGCCCGACCTCCCACCTGCCGGCGGGGACAAAGCGGAAGCCAGCCCGGCCCGGCGGCGCAGGGGGCAGTCCTGGAGGCAGAGACCCCGCGGCCCCGCCCGCCTGCGGCCTCCTGCCGCACCCCGCGTCTGCCGGCCTCCAGCCCCGGCTCGCGGGAAGGGAGAAGGGCGGGACCGAGAATCCGTTTGCAGGGAAGGAGCAGCTCCGCTCCCCGCTCGCACACACACCCCACCCGGGTGTGCGCGGCGTGCAGGGCGGCAGGACACCTGGCTCCTGCCCCGGCGCGAACAGGAAATGCTTTCATGAACTCGAGCAAAACGGCTTTCCTTTTTCTGGACCTGGCTTTTCTCGTCGGTCAGAGGAGGGCTCGGTGCCTCCCTTTCCTAACATGCTGGGGCTCGGCGAGGAGAGTACGGAGACACTACCACGCCTGCCCTCCCCGGTCCCGGGCTCCCGGTGCCTGCCCGCCAGCCGGTACCCACCAGTAGCCGTCCGAGTTCTGGTCGGTGACCGCGCAGCGCCGGGAGTAGTACATCCTGCTGGTGCCCCCGCCGCCGCCGCCGCCGCCGCCCCCACCGCAGGTCACCTCGTAGCGCAGGTCTGGGCCGGACTCAGCGCGGGTCATACGACCCAGCGTGTTGATCCGCGGGTGGGAGCCTCCGTTGCAGCTCATGTCGGCGGGCACTCAGAGAGCCGCTCAGCGCCGAGGCATAAGCGAGAGCGGGCCGGCTCGGAGAAGGTCAGGGGTTCGAGGGAGTGGCCCCAAGCCGGGATCTGGGGCGGGCGTAGAAGGGTCTCGGGGACGCTGCTCGCCACCAGGGCCGTCCCGGCCGCTGCGAGCGCGGCGCGGCGGGCGGAGGTCGGGCGCTGGGACGACGGCGGGCAGGGAGCAGGAGCGGGAGAAAGAGCTGTGGCTCGGAGGGCGGCGAGGGCGCAGAGGAGCTGGGTCGCGGCTGGGTGTTGGTGTTTGTCCGTGGGGGCGCGAGTCTCCTCCCCGCTGGAACCCGGCACCGAGGCCACACCTGGCCGGTTGCTTCCCAGGGCGGGGTGCGGCCGCGGCGCCTCCCCGCCCCCCGCGGGTGTCACCGACGCGCTCGGGCCGCCCCTCCCCACCTGCGCCCTCCGGCCTGCGGCTCCGCCCTGTGCCTCAGAGGCCGGAGGGACGCGAGCAGGGGCGGGGTCCCCAAGACCCGGGCTCCCCGAGGGCGGCCACCGAGGGCAGGACGTGCGCTGGCGGGGACGCTGGCTCAGCGCTTAGGCTGCAACCGCCGGGAAAGCGCGACCCCTGCTTTTCAGGATTTCCTCGGTCCCCAGGGCGGAAATAAGCCAAAAATTGAGGGCCATTCGATCGGACACTTATTAAACATTTACTCTTGCCAGTCCCTGGAAACCGTGCCAGCCAAGCTTTGAATAGAAACATAATTGAGAAGAGCATGCTTAGATAATGAGATTTTGTTTGGGGAGTTTTTATGAAATTCTGGATTCCAGTAATCCAGAAAAAGTGTCTCGGAAGCTCGATTTCCGACGTGTAAAACGATTTTTACACGGAGCCACCACTTTCTGGAGAAGTCTTCACCATAAATAACGAATTTCCTTGGTAGGAAGATAAAGAAGAAAACACTACCCACTTCCTACGAAGAAACAGGAAGATATAAATTGTAGTTTATTTTATTTTGCCTGTTGATGGTCATTTCGAACAAGAAATCGCAAAGGACTTCTTCGACTTCTACTCTCGCTTTTCAAACGCTGTGAAAGACCCTGGGGAATGCTTATCTCGTGCCCCTGAGCACCTGCTCCCAAGACCTGAGTCAGTGACGGAGACCTTCCTCGGGCTTTGGTCTACCTGAAAGCAGCGAAGAACCCTGTTCAGAAATCATCCACTTGGTACAGATGAGTAACTCTGAGCCAGAACATTCCAGCAGCTGGCTCCAGGGCCCCTCCCTGCTAGTGGCCAGGTGTAAACCACACTGTAGTCTCTGTGACCAGGGTTGAGATACAGACTCAGTCACAGTATCCACAAAAAGCTGTTTTTATAATTTGGAAAACTGTTAAGTTACTCTTTAATAAACACCATTTAAAGATCCTTATAATAAATATCTGTCATCTTCCCTCACAACACCCGTTAACTTACCTTCTTCTACGTTATACTGAAATGTTTAGAACTGAAAAGAACAAAAATGGAACTACATTTGCATGTTGTGAAGGCAGCAGAGGGGTCGTCTGAAAGTTCCCATATTATAGCACCCCTAATTGCACCTCACTTTTTAGGTGCAAATCTTTGACTAACCAAATGCCCTGTTCTTTTTCTTCAAAACCGACCACAGAGTTGATGAGTTGACCATCTTAAGTACAATGAGATGAAAGCTTACCACTGTTAGCACTCAGTAATTTCCATCCTTGTGTCAATTTCCACTCTTTTAGTAAATGCAAGCATGATACAGTTCAAATTCAAATGATCACACAAACACAGCCAAGAACAGTGTTTCCTCTGAAAATTGAATATTTAATGGCTGGATGTTAGCATCAGCACAAATAGGCCATAATATCCACTGGTTTGAGGGGAGAAAAGCCACTTGGCATGCCAGGGCATAATGCACATAATTTGCTTTAGGATGTTTTGCCCCTGTGTACCTCATTTGTTCCTCAAATAATTATATAACCTCTTATATGGGAGGACCGATGTTAGACTTTGAAAAATACAAAGATAAATGAGGCACAGTCACTGCCATTAAATATATGGTAGACCTTCAATTAAGAAAATTTAGGGATTCCTTTATTCTAATAATGAGTAATAAGAAGTTGATGCAATTGCACAGTAGAATTCGCCTTAAAAACAAAACACATCTATGAACCACATCCTAGTGATGACCAAAACTCCACCTACCTCTCAAAGGAGCCGGCTATACATAGACCCAATGCCACCCAGACTCACAGAGCTGTTCAGTCTGTTTACAAAACCGAAGAGGTGAAAAGTACAATCCACCAATTACCCACCTCTGGCTGCCATTACTTCACAGCCTGTCTTCTGGTTTCCTGAACTTGTTTAGGTATTCCCAGGAAGGTAAATGGCTTCCAGCTAACCAAACATTCCAGGCTTGGGAAGACAGTGGCTTCCATTTATCTTTCTCTAAGGATGATAAAGGAAGAGAAAAGGATGAAATAAAAGATGGACATGAGAGATGGAATCCAGATGTACACATATTAGTTGTCTTAATTGGTCCATCTCATGGAAGGCTCCACGGTGAAGTTGGGGATCAGAAGACCATAGTTCTGACCTTGTGCCACAACTTACTTAGGCAAGAGCTCAATTTCCTCATGTGCCGGATGGAAACAATAATACATGCCCTGATGCCTTTATAGTATGTGAACATTCTTGAAAACAGAAACATTGTATAAAGCTAAGGCATCAGCCATTAAACCAAAAGCTCTTTGCTAGATGTGAAATTTTAACCTTCAATGTTTTTGTCTTTATTCCCCCATGAATCAATAAAACTCCCCATGGGAGACATGTACAATTCATTCATTTTAAAAGCAATTATTAAACATCTACTATGTGCTACAACATAAGCTCAACACAGATCACAGGGAGGTGAACAAGGCAGGGCTCCTGTTCTGTGGGATATCAAGTCTGTGGTAGGAAAACAAATCCTTGCAATGTTACATACGTTATTACAAAGATATGTTTATAGAATTGTGGGAGCACAGCAGAAGGTTTAGTTTGCATTTAAAAGTTCCCAATCCAGGGGTGCCTGAGTGGCTCAGTCAGTTGAGCATCCTGCTTTGGCTCAGGTCATGATCTCGCAGTTTATGGGTTTGAGCTCTGCATCAGGCTCTGTGCTGACAGCTAGCTCAGAGTTTGGAGCCTGTTGTTGGATTCTGTGTCTCCCTTTCTCTCTGACCCTCCCCTGCTCGCGCTCGAACTCGCTCTCGCTCTCTCTCAAAAATAAATTAAACATTAAAAAAAAATTTTTTTTTTAAGTTCCCAGTCCAAAGTCTGGCAAAGTCCTCATGAGCTGACCTAAGGTCAGCTATTTTTTCCCCGGCCACTTGTAGATACCTCCCCTTGTACTGTTAAGAGACAGATCACTGACATGTAACTTTCTCTCCGGCTGCCCTTAGAGATGACCTTGTGGTTAGGTAAAAGGCATCAGTCATATCCTGAGCATATTTTTGAAACTAAACAGAGCACCTTGATTTCAATGAGGTTAGAAGGGATCATTTACTTGCTCAAAATCCCATGGGAACTCTCATATCTCTTTGTTGGTTAAATGCTATGCCTTGGCCACAGGGAAGATTTACAGCCTGTGAGTTAAAGTAGCTCTTCTGGCTGTCAGGGGAGCAGTATTTTAACAAATCAGAACTACAGAAGCTAGGATTGGAACTATAATGTCAGGTAAAGAAAATGCCTATGAAAATAGCAGATAATTTAATTCTTGGTAATTGTATATATCTTTGCCTTTTCTTTCTTATCCTTACATTTGTATGAAGAAACTAGAATCCTCCACAAATAATTAAATCTGGGTTCTCAATATCCTCAAAATAAGGTTGATCTCTCCTTCTTCAAGTTGAAACTACTCATTGAAGAAAGCAACTTGATAAACCAAATAAATTTCGTTTGAGAAATAGGAAAATGTTGGCAAAACATACACATTAGCCCCATTCTATTTTGGTTTTCCTTGGTTCAAATGTCCTTCAGGAACAGGAGAATGTTTCTGTTTGTAGTGGTCTTTCGTTTTTACCAAGGAAAGGTGATTAACTTTTTAAACATTTAAAAAGCTGGGGTGCCTGGGTGGCTCAGTCGGTTAAGTGTCTGACTTCAGCTTAGGTCATGATCTCACGGTTCATGGGTTCGACCTTGTGTTGGGCTCTGTGCTGACAGCTCAGAGCCTGGAGACTGTCTTGGGATTCTGTGTCTCCCTCTCTCTCTGCCCCTCCCCTGCTCACACTGTCTCTCTCTCTCTCTCTCTCTCTCTCTCTCTCTCTCTCTCTCTCTCTCAAAAATAAATAAAACATTAAAAATAATTTTTTAATTTAAAAAGCTGAGTGAAACCTCTCAAATACATTTTCTGTCACTGTAGTGAGATTTTTTTGTTGTTGATGCCACTTGTTTGGGTTTTTGCACAAGTAATATCTAATAAATGATACTATCCTTTTTTTTTTAAGTTTATTTATTTTGAGATAGAGATAGTGTGAGTAGGGGAGGGGCAGAGAGAGAGGGAGACAGACAATCCCAAGCAGCACAAAGTCCGATGCAGGGCTCGAACTCATGAAACCATGAGATCATGACCTCAGCCAAAACCAAGAGTCAGACGCTAACCAACTGGGCCACCGTTGTGCCCTTCTCATTTATGTTTTAAGAGTATGTTTTTCAACTGTCTTTAATTGAATAGCGTGGATATTGGGGATTCATACCTGCTGTCCTGCCTGAACCTCTTTTTCTTTAAGACCCCAAGTTGCAAGGTGAGGGTCCCTAGGTTAAGGGTATGGATAACAGTGAACACAGCTCTGGACCACCGAGAGGCCACCCACACCCTTGGCCAAGTGAGTTCTAACCCACCAACCTAAACAATAACTCACATTCATTTTTAGGAGGTAAGCCACACAGTCAGTAAATCTAATACAAGTGCCAATTAAGTTAGCCTTTTTAATATACTCTCAAAGTAATGTTTTAAGCTTACCACGATGGTTAGCAACTGTCGATCTATCATGTGGGGGCTGGGACACTTGCTAAGACTTCTATAAATATAAAATCAAGATGCATATTACTGCCGGTAAACCCAGTTATCAGCAAATGTCACATCAGTATACAATGTGCTAATAACCACGTGAAGAAAACTGTGAATAGCTAGGAATTCAAAATTTATGTTTCATAAAGAATTTTTGAAGTAAAACCTGCCTTAAAGAATTTTTGTACCTGTTCTTCTCAAAACTTTTAGAGCCTTGGAACTCTTTTTATAAAAGAAACCCTATGAGAACAGCCAGCAACCGAAACAGATCATGAGACCACTAGACTAGTTGTAGCTTGTTGGAACCCCGTGTCCACCCACAGGACCTGGACCATGCCTTCTGAAGTTCTGGCCCCGGAAAAATTTCCCCAACTAAAGTGCCATATGAACCAAAACCCACATTTTTTTTTTATGTTTATTTATTTTTGACAGAGACAGACAGAGCACAAGTGGGGGAGGGGCAGAGAGAGAGGGAGATGCTGAATCCAAAGCTGGCTCCAGGCTCTGAGCTGTCAACACAGAGCCCAATGCAGGGCTCAAACTCACAGACCATGAGACCATGACCTGAGCTGACGCTGGATGCTCAACTGAATGAGCCACGCAGGCGCCCCCAAAACCCACATTTTAATAAAAGAAAATAGTCCTGGAGAGGTTAAGAAACTGAGTTATTTAATAAACAAAATATTAGAATTCTGTCTGTTTCTGGCCTCATGCCCTTTCCACTATGTCAAAATTCCTGTACAATCAGCCATGAAAGCATATATTTCTGAGCAGTGATTTGTTACCAACTTAAACCCAAGAAACTATTCTATTAATTGTTATCCTCCTACACTAGACACATAGGATGTCTGGAAATGCAGTAACTATAAAGTAATCAGCCTGCTCCCCAAAAAACATGCTCATTATTTTTAGTCCTGTTCCCATAAGCATAGGTGAGGTGATTGTTTTCCTGGTGTCTTCAAATTACAGTGCACGTTTTTGTTTTGTTTTAGTTTTTTAAAATACAGCTTCTATCATTTAGAAAAAGTGAAATTAGGGGCACCTGGGTGGCTCAGTCGGTTAAGCGTCCGACTTCCACACAGGTGATGATCTCCCGGTTCGTGGGTTCGAGCCCCGCGTCGGGCTCTGTGCTGACGGCTAGCTCAGAGCCTGGAGCCTGTCTTCGGATTCTATGTCTCCCTCTCTCTCTGACTCTCCTGTGCTCGAGCTGTCTCTCTCTGTCTCTCAAAATAAATAAAAAACAGAAAAAAAGTGAAATTAAAGATTCATACACAACATAAAATCAGGATGGAAACAAAGCCATAAGTGATCTGAAAGATCACCTAATCTCTGAAGTGACCACCTTTCAAAATTAGAGACGTTCATAGACAAAATAGCAAGTTCCTGCAACCATGATCATTTTATTATCGGGAAAGATTTATTGCATATATATTGTTTCCCTTGCAGAGAGAAATGTCCACATAAGGGAATTTAAAGAATAGGTTCCTGTCTTTAATTACCTTGACATCTAAATCATCTAATGCAAGAGACACAATATGAAACATAAACCAACTGCTAGTATTCACGAAGACACAAGAAATGAGCATCTAAATAGAGCAGGAGCTGGAGGAGAAAATTCTCAGCTTCAGTAGACTCTCCTGATCTAGGGTTAAAATAGTTTCATTTTGTCAGAGACTTGGTAAGATTGCAAATCTCAGGGAAGAAAGTCTGCAGATTCCTCGACTGCACACAGAAAAAAAACTGAGGCAATAAGGATTTACATTCCTTATCAAGGTCCCTGCCTGTGAGGGGCAAAATCTAGATTAAACCTGAGAGTTTGCTAGCAAATCAAGTAAAAGGCTTACTTAGAAGGATGAATCCAAAGTTAGGTTCCCCCCCGCATCATTGTAAAAGTATGTTTGCCACTAAAAAAAAAAACAACTCAGAAATGGTAGAAGAGAATGCAGAGAAGCTAAGAAAATTTCGTCTGTAATTACACCATTTAGATGAAGCGATCACACTGTGCATTTTTGGTAGATTTCTTTTCAGTTTTCTTTTCCACCGAATATTTTTACCTGATGTCAGATTATATAAATTTATTTCCAGTTTCTTAATTTAGCATTATACCATGAGCATTTTCCAACCACATTTAAAATATCTTATTATCATGGTTTTAAAAGGTGCATACCATTTTGTTGTTGTTTTAAAGACCCTTTTAAAGTGGCGAGGTGCAGATCCTGGAACGTTCTATTCATGAGATCCTCCCCGTTCTAGAATTTTTCACATCAGTGGCAGATAGCATCCACTGAAGATGGGAAATGAGACAGGGTGAGGCAGAACTGAAGCAGCGAGCCTTCGCTTCATGGAAGACAGTCACAACACCACCAAACATGTTCAGGAAAACAATCCTGCCCTGTCCTGGCCCAGCAAGTCCGTGCAGGGTCTCCCAGCAATTCTTCTGGAGCCCTCAGTATAAGGGTTACAGACATCAGAAACCAGAGAATTTTCTCCTGAAACCTTGAGTAATCCATGGACATGCGTGCTGGGGAAGCTCTAAGAGACTGAGCTACTTCTGGTTTCTTTAATGAGCTCCTGAGGATTTAGTGAACTGGACACTCATCTCCAAATGAGAAACCTTCCCTTTAGCAAGCTTTGGATTCAAGAAAAAGTCATGCAAATCAGGAGAAGACCCCACAGGCTGGTTTCTTCCGCCATCAATCAATGCTCATTGCAACAGATTTAACTGGATTTGATTTGTGCGGCTTTTACTGATTGGCAGAAGTTTAACCTGAAATGTGCAAACCATGCTGGCATCAGACAGAAACGTTTCAGATTTGGGAAAGAGAGCACAGATCTGCAGCAGTTTCAGCAAACCCATGAAGCAGTTCTGTCTTGCAAAGGTGGGTGTGGAGAGCCACGCCTAGTTCTCATTCTCGTTAAACCTGTCTGGCGGCTCCCTGAAGTTTTAACTGCTTAACAATTTGGCTTCAGGTGGAATCAAGCAAAGCATCTAGAGTCCTTTCCCACCAACGTACTGAGGAGACATGTCACCTGTCATCTCTAAACAACCTTTTATTTTGCTTTACTGAGTAAGGGAAAAATAACCTCACAAGTCAACATTAGAATTACTGCATCCTTAAAACAAAAAATCAATATTTCTCTTGGTTTTGTAGCCCTGAGAAAATATGTAATATGCAAAATGAGGGTTTTTTTAAAAGTTTTTTTATGTTTTTTATTTATTTTTGAGAGACAGAGAGAGACAGTGTGAGCAGGGGAGGGTCATAGAGAGAGGGAGACACAGAATCTGAAGCAGCCTCCAGGCTCTGAGCTAGCTGTCAGCACAGAGCCCAACGTGGGGCTCGAACCCACAAACCCGTGGGGCTCGAACCCACAAACCCGTGAGAGCATGAACTGAACCGAAGCTGGACACTTAATTGACTAAGCCACCCAGGCGCCTCAGGAGGGTTTTTTTTTTTTTTAAAACCCTTTTAACTACAAAGGGGCTTGTCTTTGTAAGAAGGACTTATATTAATATGAAAAACATCTTGATCCCAATGCTATCGATAAAAATAAAATGTTAAGAAAATGAATGTGTTTACATAGTCAGGGATGTAGAAAGAAGACAAATGTATGGTAAAGGGGGAAAAAAAACGATGGAGTCCCCTGGTTGGCTTAGTCTATATTGCATGCCACTCTTGATCTCAGAGTCATGAGTTCAAATCCCATGTTGGGTGTAGAGCCTATTTAAAAAGAATAAATAAATTTTTAAAAATTAAAATGTATTCATTTTTTTGAGAATTCACCTACTTAAATTTGTTTTTTTCAATTTATTCATTTAAATTCAAGTTAGTTAGCATTCAGTGTATTATTGGTTTCAAGAGTAGAATTTAGTGATTCATCACTTGCATTTAACACCCAGTGCCCACCCCAACAAGCACCCTCCTTATATGCCCATCAGCCACATAGCCCATCCCCCCCAACCACTTCTTTTCTAGCCCCTCAGTTTGTCTAAGAATCTGTTATGGTTTTCCTTCCTCTCTGTTTTTATCTTACTTTACTTTTCCTTCTCTTCCCCTATGTTCATCTGTTTTGTTCCTTAAACTCTACGTACAAAGCGATTCATTTCTTTAAAAAGACAATTTTTAAGCCACATAAATGATGTGGTCAGATTGTTTACATTAAAAAGTATGTGTTAGAAAAGACATATGAAGTTGATCTTAAGGTGCAGAGATTATTGATGGACAGCTTATTTGTTAGAGGATGCATTTCTAATAATAGGTCGTTAAAATAAAGGTATGCAATTTTGTAGGAAAGTGGTAGCTCCCATATCTAGTTTTGAAAATGAAGGTGAGCTTTCCCAATACTTGAATCATAAAAATTTGGTATTCATCAATGTGAGAATAAAAATTATAAAACCATTTATTTCTACAGCACCTTATAGCATTTTTTTAAAAAATTAATTGTAACAAAATACATATAACCTAAAATTCACCCTTTTATCCATTTTTGAGCGTAAAATTCAGTGGGATTAAGTACATTCACAATGTATGCAACCACCACCACCATGATGAAAAAGTTCTAGTGACTTTTTCATCATCTGGAACAGAAACTCTGTACCCATTACACACGAACACCCTCATCCCCTCCCCTGAACCAGCCCCTGGGAACTTCTGTTCTATTTTCTATCACTGTAAGCTTGACTCTTCTAGGATCCACATATAAGTAAATTACACAATATTTATTATTTTTTGTCTGGCTTAGTTCACTGAGCATAATGTCTTCAGGGTCCAACCATGTGTCAGAATTCCCCGCTTTTTAAGGGCTAAATAATATTTTAATGTATATATAGACCACTTTTTGTTTATCCATTCATCTGTCAATGGACATTTAGGTTGCATCCACCCTTTGGCTGTTACAAACAATGCTACTATGTTGTTTTTTAAGTAGTAAAATTATTATAAACTTATTCTCCCCTTTATAACTTCCCTTCTTCCCAGAATTAGTAACTGTCCCTTTTTGTTTGTTTATTTATTTATTTATTTATTTATTTATTTTTGCTTAGCTATCTGTTATTATTAAATTATTCCCCAAATCTCCCCTAGTTGAGTATTTTCTCAACACAAACATCCACAACAGGTATTCTATTAATTTCATCTGCTTAAAGAAATCCTTCGTGGTTCGGGAGTGCGAGATGGGTGAAATGAGAGAAGTCAAAAGACAAACTTCCAGTTACAAGGACACCCGGGTGGCTCAGTTGGTTAAGCATCCAAGTCATGATCTCATGGTTTGTCAGTTCAAGCCCCTCACTGAGCTCTGTGCTGACAGTGCAGAGCCCGCTTGGGATTCTCTCTCTCCTTCTCTCTGCCCCTCCCCTGCTCATGCTTTCTCTCTGTCTTTCTCAAAATAAGTAAATAAACATTGGAAAAATAACTTCCAGGGGCGCCTGGGTGGCTGAGTTGGTTAAGCGTCTGGCTTCAGCTCAGGTCATGATCTCACGGTTTGTGGTTTGAGCCCCACGTCGGGCTCTGTGCTGACCGCTAGCTCAGAGCCTGGAGGCTGCTTCTGATTTTGTGTCTCTTTCTGTCTCTGCCCCTCCTCTGTTCACATTCTGTCTCCCTCTGTCTCTCAAAAATAAATAAATGTAAAAACTTCCAGTTACAAGATAAATAAGTCATGTGGATATAATGTGCAGCATGGTGACTATAGTTTTTTTTTTAATGTTTATTTATTTATTTTGAGAGAAAGAGAGCTGTGGAGGGGCAGAAGGAGAGAGACAGGGAATCCCAAGCAGGCTCTGAGCTGCCAGAGGAGAGAGCCGGCTGCATGGCTCAAGATCACGAACCGTGAACTCATGACCTGAGCTGAAATCAAGAATGAACACTTAACTACCCAGGTGCCCCAGCATGGTGACTATCGCTGATAATACTGTGTTTCACATTTGAAAGTTGGTAAGAGACTAGGTCTTAAAAGTTTCCATAGCAAGAAAAAATTTATTGTAACTATATGTAGTGATGGATGTTAACTAGCTTGTGATTAAAAAAAAAAAAAATCCCTCCTGGAATCTTTGACTTGCTCTAATCTGAGCTGAGTGCTTCTCAGACCTGCTTCTGAGGAAGGAACTGGGAGTTCCTTCGCTGTCACCCTAAGGTTTCCTTTGTCTGCTGTTTGTTGGTTATACCTTCTGTTTTCTGGATCCCATGCCCATTCATTCTCTTGGTTTATTACCTCATTTTGATGGCACTCACCTTCCACCAACATTACTGAGGAAAAGTTCACGGGAGATACTTTTTTTGAGAACTCGTGTGTCTGAAAGTGTCCTTATTCCACCACATACTTGACTGACAACTTGGCCGAGTATAGAATTCTGGATTGGAAATCATTTTCCCTCAGATTGTCAGACACATTGACTCTATTGTCTTCTGTTTGCAGAGTTGCTGTGGTGACGTCCAAACCCACTCTGACTTTCTGTACATTTTATAAAACCTCCAGTAATCAGGACACTCTATTATTTTTAGATAATAAAATTTAGTTCCACCTAAATGCCTTTCTTGTTTGGTCTCCAGGGCAGGAGAAAAAGAGTATATTATGGTTCTCAGAGAGTTAGTATAGGAACAAAGTCAGCAGTCAGTAAACATGGAGGTTATCGGAAGAAGAGGAAAGTAGATTTTTTAGAATTTAGCACATACACTAAATAAATGAGTGAATCTTCCCTACGTGTAGGAGAAAAGAGGGCCCTTTCCTTTTTTCGTCCCTTTTCCTTCCTCCCTTCCTTCCTTCTTTCCTTCCTTCCTCCCTCCCTCCCTCCCTCCCTTCCTTCCTTCCTTCTTTCCCTTCTTTCTTTCTCTGTATTTCTTTCCAGAGATGGTTCCCTTATCCCGGAAAAATAATTTCCTCCACGGAGACAGACCTTTCTCCTGGAAATGTAACAAGAGCAAGCAGCCTGCTCTGACTCTACTTCCCAGGCTCCACCTGCTTGCTCCTGGTCAAATTAAAATGGCGTGGCAAGGAGCGGTCCACAAGTCCACCCCAGTGACAGGAGAAGGAGGAGTGACCCAACCTGGATCTCACCTCACCAGGCCCCGCCTGTGCTCTCCATCACGAGGGAAGCCATCGAGCACCTGCTGCCCATCCCCTCGCAGCAGGTCAGCCCCGTCCCCCACCCCTCACCTGGCTCCCACTCTACCTCATCTAATTCACCTTTCTCCATTCAATTTCTCCTGTTGGCAATTGAGCTGCGTTGGTTCAGTTTCACATTTTTAACCCTAACAACCACTGTTTATCTTCCAAAGTCTCTAAGAAAACAAAACCCAGCCTGGTCCCAAAATCACCTTTACTTCTTGACTAAGTTAATGCCACATGCTCCGTACATCTTATAAATGTAATCCACTGATTTAAGCTTGTCTCCTCTCCGCTAAACACTCACCTACAACAGAAATGAAATTGTCATTGTGTATATTTCAAGTGACAGTATGCATGTTGGTAAGTGGTTTAAATGGCCACATTAAGAATTCATACAGAATAGAGAAGACACAGGGACTGCCACCCTTTCCTTAATCTGTCCTTTGTCTCTCTTTGTTCCCATAGTGGTCACAATGGACAGGGACTTGATCATGTCCCATTCAGAGTGGACTGCCCCATTCATTTCCCCACTGCATACCACACACCAGCACCAGACTGACCTTCTGGAAAGTTCTCCTCATGCCCTTTTTCTCAAAACCTTCCCGGACTCCCCACCGTCCACAGATAAGAGACACACTCTCCAGCCTGGCATTCCAAGCCTTCCACAACTGTACGCCAGTCTGCCTTACACCCACATGCTGTGTCTCCCTGCTTTTATACCTTGGTGCATGCCCGTCTCCCACTGCAATGCCCTCCTATCTTTTCCACACGTTCTGTTAGATTTGCCTCAAGTCTTGCTTCTTCATGAGATCCTCCTAGGTCACCAAAGCTTGTGGTTCATTCTCAAAATTTATCTAATCATCTATCTGTCTATCTTTCCATCCCCCCAATGCTGGCAGGATTGATAATATATTAGGACAAGTAGTAGCTACCATGTACTGTGTACATACCATATACCAAGTGTAGTACAAAGCATTTAAAACATTTTGCCATCGTTATCTTTACAATAACACTCTGATGGATTATTAAACTCCTGATTTTACTGATGATAAAATGAGGCTCAGCAGCATCAGGTTACCTGTCCGTGGTCACTCACATGGTAATTAGCAGAGCCAGAATAAGAGGCTATAAAAACCTGTCCTAACGTCTGGACTCCTGTGTGACACACTCTCTCTCACCACACTACCCACTTCTCTTTCTCTCTCCCCATTACTTCCTCCCTCTCTTTCCTCTGAGCTCAAAGCAGTCAACAATTGGTCATGTACTACACATTTTCTCTTTGCATTTTCTTAACTTATTATTTAATATTTTGTATACTTGTACCATATTTCCCCAGTTAGAGTTGCAAATGCCAAGAGACAGAGGGAATTAGGAAAGGATGGGGTAAACACTTTGAACAAATATATTTGTTCCACCTGGAACAGCTTTGTTACGTCAACACCTCAATACTGTATTGAGTTAAGAGGAGGTCATCCATGCATTAAATACAAAACACTAACACTTGCAAGCAATGGCCCCCAAACTCTTAAATTATGAGGGCCATTTTATTGTTAAAAATTGCAAACCTGCATGTAAGCAAAGTTATGCTTCTGACTGCAACTGATGGAGCAAGTGCAACTGCATATCTTCATACTATTGAAAAATAATACAGGTAGGTATAAAATATGATTTATGCAGTTATATTTAACGCTTGCAAGCCCATTCATGACAAACACTTCTCGTTTCTTCAGGCATCCACATCCCATAGACTAGAAACTAGTGATCTATGAGTTTGCTGACCCTGAGCTGAGAGTAGACAGGATGATGTCACCATGTAAAGTAGCATTCTTCCCTTCTGAGTCCAGAATTCTTTTACGAATAGAAATCTTAATTTAGGGCAGAGCTCTGACATTTATCTGTCTTCTGGGTTCAACAAGAATACAAAAGGGGGTTGGATCTCAGCTCACTGATTAGGCAATAAAATTAGTACAGGTGTTAATGGGATTAACAGTAGTGCATTCCATGGAAGGAATTAATATTCAATTCAGCAAAATCATTTAAACTGGCACTTACCTCTTCATAGCACAGATCTCAGAAAAGTCTGAGCTAACTGATATGAGTTCAGTCAGAGCTGAAAATGTGCCAATTGTCATTTGAAAAGAGAATGCTTTCCATGGGAAGAAGAGAACACCCTCTCATCTCTTGCTTCTGTAGAAACTTTTATTGTAAATCTTTGCATTTTATCTAAAGGCAAAGCCATAATATCTCAGTGGAGAGTGTTTCTGAATGTGCCTATGTGCCTATAAGAAATCATTCGAAGCACCAAATATATGACTTACTGTTGCATAACAGGAAAAGGCTATTCAATATTTTTTTCATTTATCTACCTAATGGTTCCTTAAAGAGGCCCAAATCCCCCCCCCCGGCATGAGACTTTAAACCAGAGGCAACTCACGGGGTGCCTGGGTGGCTAAGTCGGTTAAGCGGCCGGCTTCAGCTCAGGTCATGATCTCACGGTTCAGGAGTTTGAGCCCCGCTTTGGGCTCTGTGCTGACAGCTCAGAGCTTGGAGCCTGTTTCTCATTCTGTGTCTTCTTCTCTCTTCGCACTTCCCCTTCCTGTCTCTCTGTCTCTCAAAAATAAACAAACATTTAAAAAATAAAAAGAAGTAGGCAACATACAAGTGTAGACTGTGCCTCTCACCAGAGTAGGAGAGCTGAAAGGAGAGAGGGCAGCCTAAAATCCAGTAAGCAATTACCCCCAGGAAGGAACCGGCCCACTCATTATGGGCTGTACTCCATTGTTGTTGTCTAATTGACATATTAGATTTAATTTTAAAAGTAATAATGATCTGGATTTAAGTCTAACCAGTCCAGAGCTTATACTTATTTATTATAGAGGAACATGCACAAAACTGTTATCTTCATCCCAAAATGTATGTAGAGCTCTTATTAAACACCAGCCACAATTAAAAGCAACAATTCTCTATTTTAAGAGGTGAGGCCCTTTCTTGTACTCTAAAGGTCAGATCTATAAATATTCTACCTGGGCTTCTCAGTCTGTTTCCCATATGAGGAACAGAACTTCTCCTTGGAAAGTCCAGCCTTAAACACAATGCTCAGCACATAATAGGGCTCAGAAAATGAATTAATGAGTGAGTTAATGAACGGGATGCCTGTGGCTTCAGCAAACAGATGTGTAAACACAGACACTCCATTCTTATTCAAGGAAAACAGAGGCTCAGATAAACAAAAAGCCACACATTCTAACAGTTGGGTTTCTACTCATTTTCCCCTTCCAGGTCTAGATTTCTTATCATTACTCATTTATTTATAGTTTATTTATTTATTTTGTAAGAGTATGAGGAGGGGAGGGCAGAGAGAGAGGAAGAAAGAGAAAGAATCCCAAGGATTCTGACGGCACAAAACCTGACCCCACAAACATGAGACCACCTGAGCTAAAACCAAGAGTTGGATGCTTAACCCACGGAGCCACCCAAGTGCCCTCTGATAGTCTTTTTAAAAAAATCTTTAGGGGGGCAGTTGGGTGGCTCAGTCAATTGAGCATCTGACTTTGGCTCAGGTCATAATCTCACGGTTCATGAATTCAAGCTTCATGTTGGGCTCTGTGGTGCTAGCTCGGAGCCTGGAACCTGCTTCCGATCTGTGTCTCCTTCTCTCTGCCCCTCCCCCACTTGCGTTCTGTCTCTCTCTTTTAAAAATAAATAAACATTAAAAAAACATTTTTTTTAATCTTTAGGGTTGGGTGTCTAGATGGCTTAGTCAGTTGAGTATCTGACTTTGGCTTAGGTTATGATCTCACCAGTTCATGAGTTCAATACCCCCATCAAGCTTGCTTCTGTCAGTGAAGAGCCCACTGCTGATCTTCTGTCCCCCTCTCTCTCTGCCCCTCCTTCACTCACTCTCTCTCTCAAAAATAAATAAACATTAAAAACAAATTGTTAGTGGTGCCTAGTTCAGTTGGTAGAGCATGAGATTTGATCTTGGGGTTGTGAGTTCAAGTCCCACCTTTGAGTGTAGAGATTACCTAAAAATAACATCTTGGGGGGTGCACCTGGGTGGCTCAGTCAGTTAAGCATCTGACTCTTAATTTCTGCTAGGTCATGATCTCATGGTTCATGAGATCAAGCCCACGTTGGGCTCTAAGGGGCAGAGCCCCTCTTTATCCCACTCTGTCTCTCCCCCACTCTCCCTCTCTTCCTTTGTCTCAAAATAAGTAAATAAACTTAAAAAAATAAAATAAAGTGTTGGGGTCCCTGGATGACTCGGTCAGTTGAGTGTCTGACTTTGGGCTTGTGTCATGATCTCCTGGTTCGTGAGTTTGAGCCCTGCATCAGGCTTGCTGCTGTCAGTGCAGAGCCCACTTTGGATCCTTTGTCTCTCTTTCTGCCGCTCCTCCACTCACGCTCTCTCTTACAAAAATAAAAAATAAACATTAAAAAAATAAAATCTTTAAATAAATAAATCATCTTTAACATATGCTTATTTCTCTTGTGTGGAAATATGACTACAATTAATATTAAAATGACACCATGTAATATTGAATTCACTGACTAGTTTTAATTAATTAATTAATTAACTAGAAGAATGAGTGGGAGAGAGGGGAAAAAGGAGAGAGAAAGACTCTTAAGCAGGCAGCACAGAGCCCAATGTAGGACTCAGTCTCATAAACCCTGAGATCATGATCTTAGCCAAAATCAAGAGTCGGACGCTTAGTTGACTGAGCCACCCAGGAGCCCCCACTGACTAGTTTTAATAATAGGGATTTAGATGATTCAAAGGTTGTCATTTTAATTGGAAAACTTAATTGATGGTGACATAGTAAGTTTTCACAAAGCATGGAAGATAGTTTTTACTGAAGGATAACTGACACATGATCTCCTATTAGTTCAGATGTCCATCCCAGTGTTTGCTATTGTTTGCACTATTAAATGCTCCCCGTCGTAAGTCTAGTTACCATGTGTCACCAAAGTTACTGAAATATTACTGATTATATTCCCTATGCTATACATTTTATCTCTGTGACTTAATTATTTTATAACTAGAAGTTTGTACCTCTTAATGCCCTTCACTTATTTTGCCCCACTCTCCCCACCCCTCCCTTCTCTGGTAGTCAACAGTTTGTTTCCTGGATCTATGAGCTGTTTCTGTTCTGTTTTTTGTTCATTTGTTTTGTTTTTTATATTCCACCTATGAGTGAACTCATAATTTGTTTTTCTGTCTGACATATATTTCACCTCATGTAATACCTTCTAGTTGCAGCTGCATTGTTGCAAATGGCAATTTTTCGTTCTTTTTTATGGGCGGGTAATATTCCATGGTGTGTACATACCACCTCTTTGTCCATTCATCTATTGATGGACACTTGGGTTGCTCCCATATTTGGGCTCTTGTAAGTAATGCTGCAGTGGAAATAGGGGTACATATATTCTTCAGATGAGTGTTTTCTTTGGATAAACATCTAGAAGTGGAATTGCTGGAATTTTTGAGAAATCTCCACTGTTTTCCACACTAGCTACACCAATTACATTCCCACCAACAGTTCATGAGGGTTCGCTTTTCTCTGCATCCTCACCAACATTCTTTTTTGCCTTTTTTGATAATAGCCTGTCTCACAGTGAAGAGCTATCCCATTGTGGGTTTTGATTTGCATTACCCTGATGATGAGTGATGTTGAGCATCTTTTCACGTGCCTGTTGGTCATCTGTAGGTCTTATTAGGAAAAATGTGTATTCAAGTCTTCTACCCATTTTTAAAAACATTGGATTGTCAGGGTTTGTTTTGTTTCATTTTGGTTTTTGCTTTTACGTTGTATAAATTCTTTACATATTTTGAATATTAACTCCTTTTGGATGTCTGATATGCAAACATCTTCTCACACTTCATCAGTCATCTTTTTGTTTTGTTGGGTTCCCTAACTGTGTAGAAGCTTTTTAATTCAATGTAATTCCATGTGTTTATTTTAGCTCATGTTGTCCTTGCCTGCTTTTGCATCAAAAGCAGAAGTAGGGGGCAACTGACTGGCTCAGTCGGTGGAGTATGAGACTCTTGATCTCAGGGGTGTGGGTTCAAGTCCCATGTTGGGTTGTAGAGATTATTTAAAAATAAAATCTTTTTAAAATTATTTTTGAGGGGCGCCTGGGTGGTTCAGTCAGTTGGACATCTGGCTTCAGCTCAGGTCATGATCTCATGGTTCGTGGGTTCAAACCCCGTGTCGGGCTCTGTGCTGACAGCTAGCTCAGAGCCTCGAGCCTATTTCAGACTCTGTGTCTCCCTCTCTCTCTGCCCCTCCCCTGCTCATGCTGTCTCTCTCTGTCTCTCAAAAATAAAATAAAAAAACATTAAAAAAATTTTAAATTATTTTTGAAAGTTTATTTATTTATTTTGAGAGAGAGAAAGTACACCTGTGAGTGGGGGGAGGTGCAGAGAGAGAGGAGAGAGAGAATTCCAAAAAGGTTTCAAGTGCTGTCAGTGCAAAGCCCGAAGTGGGGCTTGAACTCATGAACCATGAGATCATGACCTAAGCTGAAATCAAGAGTGAGATGCTTAACCAACCGAGCCACCCAGGCGCCTCAAAAATAAAATCTTAAAAAAAAAAGCAGAGGTCAAAACAGAGATTCTCTGAGGTTGTGTGTGCCTATTGTGTGATAAATAATGAAATCAATCTGAGGCAGTGTGTGTGCAGTGGTGGTTAATTCTGGAGAGCAGGATTTGTTGAGGAAGGCTTGTATGCAGGGGAAGCACAGGGTAGAGAAGGCTGTCTACTGAGGACATAAAAAGAGAAAAGAGAAGTTGGGGCAGGAAAAAAATAGGAAGGTGCACACACACACGCACATCGGGCTTCCTCCGTGGCCAAATGATTAAACAAAAGAGGCCGATCCCATCCCATTTTTAGCCTTTGAGTTTATGCCTTTCTATCAAGCTGGTCCAACCCACAAGACACAAAGGAAGAGGCAAAATAACAATCATTCTTTAGAATTGAGATTGCTTAGGTAAAAATATTACCAAGGAAGGTCTCTGTCCATTAGAACAGATTTAAACAGGTTAACTGTCAAAATGGAAAAGTTCAAATGCAGAAATATTAGTACATGGTGTTAGAATTAAGGTAGTGGTTACCTTGGGGAGTAACTGGCAGGCACCAAAGAAGGGGCTTTCTGGGGGTGACGGTAGGGTTCTATTTCCTAACCTGGAGACTCCGTGTGTATGTAGGTGTGAAAATTCATCCAACTATACTCTTATGATTTGTATATATTTATATATGTATGTTATACTTCAACAAAATTTACTCAGAATGCCTACTTCAATGCATCTCACTGCCTTGGTAATTCATTGGTAATTGAATCTAAATAAAAGAAGAAGCAATTTCAAAGCCTGATGGATAGATACTAATAATTAAGAGAAAGAGTGCCTATTCATGAATCAAGAGTTTTGAGCTTCCCAAGAGATGAGAAACTATCCCACATAATTAAAGGAAGTATGGGGCTACCCTTACTCTAGGGCCAAAGCCAACTGGTTAGAGAAAAGTCTAGGCCTCTGCAGGTCAAGGGGTCAGCTAGCCTATACTTTCCTAATTGTTTTCTTGTCTGGTCTTATTAAAGGCCTAATTGAGCTGCTGGTAAACAATGAATACAGAATAGTGGTCATTAACCCAGGAGGTGGATGGCCTTATAGGGTTGGCTCAGCAGGTAGTTTCTGCTGGTCTTACTGCAGTCAGTTGATCATCAGGGCTGACCCGGGCATGACTGTAACTGCCCTGCGGCCATGTTCTCACTATAAGGGAACTACTCTTCCCTCTCCCCACCCCCTCACCTGCTGGATGAAGATGGCAAACACAACAGCCCATGGTACCGAACGGGCCTTCATATGTGACTGTAGCCCTCTTCCCTTAGCCGCTCATCCAGGGCGCTCCTCCACTGACCTCGGTGGCGGTGTGAGGGACGCCCCTCAAGTCTTCTCTGTCAGGCACACCCCTTTACCTCATTTTCTCCAATCTTTTTTTTAATGTTTATTTTTGAGAGAGAGAGAGAGAGAACGAGCAGGGGAGGGGCAGAGAGATAGAGAGACACAGAATCTGAAGCAGGCTCCAGGCTCTGGCTGTCAGCAGAGCCTGACACAGGGCTTGAACTCATGGACTGTGAGAACCTGAACCACAGTCAGATGCTTAACTGACTGAGTCACCCAGCTGCCTCACTCCAATCTCAAGAATTGGCAGAAGTGACAAGTAATTTCTCTTTATGAAAAAAAAAAAGTGGGGCACCTGGGTGGCTCAGTCAGTTAAGCATCCAGCCTCAGCTCAGGTCATGATCTCAGTTCCAGCTGGAGCCCCATGTGGGGCTCTGTGCTGACAGCTCAGAGCCTGGAGCCTGCTTCAGATTCTGTGTCTCCCTCTCTCTGTGCCTCCCCCACTCATACTCTCTCTCTGTCTGAAAAATAAATAAAAGTTAAAAAAAAAAGAAACTCCAAAAGAATTTTTATTATTTTCATACTGAAAGGTACAAATTATAGTAGCATCACATGGGGGTGGGACTTTCCAGGGAAGTTTGTCAGCAATCTGTAAAAACACACACCTGCCTTGACACAGCAGATGCCCCTCGATCCCTATGAAATGGCGATTCTGCCCAAGATTTCACGAATACGAAGGAGCTCGAGTGTTTTCACAAAGTTTGAAAACAGGCTCCAGCAGCTCAGAGGCGGCGAGAGCAGCAGTGCCCAGCTGGCCCGGCTCTGCAAAGGCCGTGCTGTCCCCACAAACGCCCAGATGCTTCCCAGCACGGCATCTACCAAGACATCCAGTGAAAAAGGGGGTGCAGCTCCAGAGGCAGCAAAGGGAAAGTTTGAGGACAGATGGGCCAGATGTCGTCCGAACCTTTTCGTGTACTTTTTAAGAAGAGTCTAAAAGGAAAAAGGGGAGTGAAAGGAAAACAAGTCAAAGTAACCAACCAAGAAATTAAAGAAGATTCCAGGCAGTAAACAGAGAAGCTCACGTCGGGACAGGTCAGCCTCTGATGAAGAAGGAGAGAAAGATGCCCAATCTGACTGACATCATGAACCGAGTCTCATCAATTGCTTAGGATCATCCTTCTGGGAGAATCCAGAGGAACTATAATTTACAAATGACGCTACTTTATAAATGAATGATGTTGATATACTGGAAATACACTTTGAAGAAGTAGAAAATGCGGGGCACCCAGGTGGCTCAGTTGGTTAAGCATTCTACCTCGATTTCAGCTCAGGTCATGATCTCATAGTTGGTGAGTTTGAGCCCCACATGGGGCTCTGTGCTGAGCATGGAGCCTGCTTGAAATTCTCTCTCTTTCTCTCTCTCTCTCTCTCTGTTCCACCCCTGCTGTCTCTCTCTCTCTCTCAAAATAAATAAGTAAACTTAAAAAAAAAAAAAGAAGTACAGGGGCACCTGGGTGGCTCAGTCGGTCAAGCGTCTGGCTTTGGCTCAGGTCATTATCTGACAGTTTGTGAGTTCGAGGCCCACGTCTGGCTTTGTGCTGTCAGCCTGCTTCGGATTCGGTGTCTCCCTTTCTCTCTGATCCTCCTCTGCTGTCTCTGTCTCTCAAAAATAAACATTAAAAAAATTTTTTTTAAAGAAGTAAAAACCCATTCTTTCCCTTAAAAAACAATTTTTTGATAAGTGTAAATACTTTAAGAAGTGAGTTCATGGGCTGGTTGTTTCTTTTTCAGTATAACTAGAAACCAATAAAATATCAAATTCAGGGAGGCTTTGGTCATACCTGAGGGGATGGGGGGAGGGGTGCGTTAGCAGTTTTTAATCCTGTGACAAGAAACATAACCAAATGGCTATTTGAAGTCAAAATCATGCATTTAACTTGTAAGCATCTGATACTACTTAACTTTATTGCCCTGTTATCTTTTGGTAGAATTATTTATAAAAATGCTCCTTGATCTTAGCTTCTCCTGACAGAATCACATGTTCTTGGTGACATCTTTGTTCGCAGGTAGCTCAACTTTTCCTAATAACTCTGTTAACGTCCTATGAAAGATTGTAAATTTTTGAAAATGTAATGTAAATGATACAAAGTCATGAATTTGTGGGATTTTAGAACTAACAGATGATCAATACTTATTTTTTAAAGTTTATTTATTTATTTTGAAACAGAGCTCGAGTGGGGGAAGGACAGAGAGAGAGGGAGAGAGGGAGAATCCCAGGTAGACTCCGCACTCCGTCAGCGTACAGATCCTGACAAAACTGTGAGATCATGACCTGAACAGACATCAAGAGTAGGATGCTCAACCAGCTGAGCCACCTAGGAGCCCCAATGTTTTTTTTTTTAAGTTTATGTATTTATTTTGAGACACAGAGCAAGCAGGGGAGAGGCAGAGAGAGACCGAGAGAGAATCCCAAGTAGGCTCTGTCCTGTCAGCGGGGCTTGATCCTACAAACGGTGAGATTATGACCTGAGCCAAAATCAAGAGTCAGATGCTTAAACAACTGAGCAATCCAGGTGCCCTGAGATTATCAGTGCTTTAAGATACTGATATTTGAGGGGCACCGAGTGGCTCAGTCGGTTGGGAGTGCCACTTCGGCTCGGGCCATGATCTCGCGGTTCATGAGCTTGAGCCCTGCATCAGGTTCTGTGCTGACAGCTCAGAGCCTGGAGCCTGCTTTGAGTTCTGTGTCTCCCTCTCTCTCTGTCCCTCGCCCACTCATGCTCTGTCTCTTTCTGTCTCAAAAATAAATAGACTATAAAAATTTTTTAAAAATGAATAAATAAACATTAAAAAATTTTAAAGTTAATGATATTTGAGAGCCTCTATTTTTTTTTCATTTACTGAAATATAACCGATGTCCAACATTGTGTGAAGTTAAGGTATACAGTGCAATGATTTGATACACATATATATTGTGAAACGATTACCATGATAAGGCTAGTTAACACCTCTATTATCTCCCATAATTACCTGTGTGTGTGTGTGTGTGTGTGTGTGTGTGTGTGTGAGAATATTTAATATTTTCTCTTAGCAGCTTTCAAGTATATAACACAGGATTGTGACTGTGGCCACCAGGCTGTACATTAGAGCCCCAGAACTTACTCATTTTATAACTGGAAGTTTGTACCCTTTGACTTACATTTCCCTCACTTTCCGCCCCTGGGCAACCGCCATTCTATTCTCTGTTTCTATGAGTTCAGCTTTTTAGACTCCACATATAGGTGAGATCACATAGTACTTGTCCTTTTCTGACTCATTTTACTTAGCATAACGCCCTCTAGGGCTTTTAAGAGCCTCTTCTTAAGAACGCTTTGTCCCCCAATTTTAAGCTGGAAAGTCATTTGAATAACTATCTGGGGGGAAAAAACTGCAATCACATAGCTTTTTATATATTTTTAAAAATATTTTATTTTTTAAGTAATCTCTATACCTGTTGTGGGGCTTGAGCTTACAACCCCAAGACCAAGACTCATGCTCTACTGACAGAAGCAGCCAGGTGTCTCTAGTTTTTTCTAGTTTCAGTACTTATGCTAGGAACTATATGCAAGTGGATCATCTTGTTTATGCACTGATCACCAAATAAAAACCAGTAGAACATCAATTGAGGAAGAAAGTCTGAAAAAACTAGGGTGGAAGCCCTCATCAGCAGGTGGGCAGACCCAGAAAGATTGCATGACGTTATCTGACATTGCGTAGCAAACATCTTGTGGCAAACCAAGACGTGAACCAGGCCTTAGATTTCCCTCATGCCTTCTCAGCTCAGTGCTGTGTCCACAGCCCCTCATGGCCTCCGGAAGGCAGCTCTTTGTCCCACAGCCATGCCTAGCTTGCAAAGCCAAAACAGCCAGAAACGGGTCCAAATCTAGATATTTCTAACTCACTAGTTTCCTGATAGTTATGATTCTTAATGCTCATTGGGTATCTGTCCATCTGAAAGAGCTTTGAAAAAATACAATTGCCAGATTCCTTTCCCAGAGATTCTGACTCATGTGCTCGGGATGGGGCCCAGGCATTGTGCTTTTTAAAAACTCCCCCCGGGTGATTATAATGTGTAGTTAGAGAAAATCACTGCTTTGTGGCACTGGTTCCCACCCCTGGTACATATCAGAAACATCTGGTGGTGCTCTGAAAGCTACCTGCCTGAACTCCACCTTCAGAGATGCCCATCCACCTGGTCTGGGGGGCAGCTTCGCACAGAAACCTTCCAGGTGATTCTAACATGCAGCCAGGGATGAGACCCATTGCTCGTGGGCTCCCCAGCCATCCATCGCTGGCCTAAGTCATTTTCCAGGGAGGATTTTAGGGCCCTGATCATTGCCATTCTTAAAATTCTAGTTCTATCAATGTTCAATAAATGCTTGTTGATAGAATTACCTAATGAGGATCAGAATGAATGGACTGGTTTAGAAGAAAAGGGCAAGCTTAAGAAATAATGAGCATCTGGGGCGCCTGAGTGGATCAGTTGGTTGAGTGTCCAATGATCTTGTGGTTCGTGGGTTCGAGCCCTGCACCACATTCTGTGCTGACAGCTCAGAGTCTGGAGCCTGCTTCGGATTCTGTGTCTCCTTCTCTCTCTGCCCCTCCCCCACTCATCCTCTGTCTCTCTCTGTCTCAAAAATAAATAAACTATAAAAAAAATTTTTTTAAAGAAATAATGAGCATTTAGTATGCTAATGTCCTGAGGGTAGGTTATGCAGTCAGATAGGCAAATATTATGACAATATGCAGATTATTTTACAAATGCACAGTAGAGGCTGCTATTCTAAGCTTGGGATATCCTTATCCCCAAGGATATTTCAAGAGTAGGAATAAGTCAGTTATACCTACCTTAACAAATTCCTACCACAGACGGAATCACTCTTTACTGAGTCTAAAAGCAACACTGGGCCCAGCCTCTGGAAAGCAGATGCCTAGATGAGAACCCAGACATGTTTTAATGGAGGCCAAGACCCATCAGTGTAAATTCTGCCATTAAGAAGAACTAGTTTCCTGAATGGATTTGAGGACCCTAAGAGAGAAAAATGATTTTCACTCTGAACATGATTTAACAAGAATGGTAAGCGAACATGGAGGGTAGCAAAGCTGTCTAGGCGGCACAATCCCGCATTTGTAATAAACATAG
>NC_043706.1:20660176-20662829 GCF_006229205.1 Suricata suricatta | reverse complement strand
TTCTAAATTTTCATCGAGTGCATGTATTCATTTTTAATAAGAACAAAGAAATCTGTCACTGGTCTTTGGCATTGGTTTCCATCCTGGGGACAACCTAGAATCCCTTGGGGGAGCTTTAAACATTATCTGCCCGAGTCCCATCTTTTTAAGAATTTAAAAGACTTGAGACCCATTTTGAGAATGTAATTGTGTTCTGGGGGGGGGGGGGGGGGGGGCAGGCTGGCTCAGTCATTTAAGTGTTCGGCTCAAGGTCATGATCTCGGTTTGTGAGTTCGAGCCCAGCATTGGCTCTGTGCTGTCAGCTCAGAGCCTGGAGCCTTCTTCAGAGTCTGTGTCTCCCTCTCTCTCCACCCCTACCCTGTTCGTGCTCTGTCTCTGTCTCTCTCAAAAATATATAAACATTAAAAAACAATAAAATAAAAAGAGAATCGAATCGTGTTCAAGCTTGGGGAATGATTGTCGAAGTCTTTTCTAAACCTGTTGGTACATAGGTGAGGACGAGCAGGTTTGTCCTGCAGTTTGAAAATTCAGCAGGTCCAGCTGGGCTTTCATAAGCCCTTGGAGATTTTGCAATCCCAGTGATGTGCTTGCCAGGCTCAGCAGAGTTGGTATCAGACAGGGAAATAATGAAGACAAAGTTCCCAATAACCAGGCAGTCTATCCATTCATTGCCAACTCTGATGAGCTAGGAATGCACTGACCACTCTAGATTGGATTGCCACCACTGATTGCACATGGAGATATAAGGAGATGACACTTAGAAAAATTCCAGGGCTAGTATCCCTAGGTATTGATACTTGACTGAGTTGGCCATGACATTTGGAAATCAGATGTAAATAACGCATGGTTTGCAAATCAGGAGATGCAAAATGAGATGGGGATGAGCCTTTCAGAGAAACTGGAGTGCTGAGTTTATGTGCTTGTTTATCTGCTAACCCTGGTGAATAAAATGGGCAAGTGAGGGCTCCCCAGTAAAATCTCAAATCCAGAGCGAGTTTCTCTTCCCTTCAGTAACAAGGTTCTATTTCCTCAGAAACCTCTAAATCAAAGTAGTCATCTATAGACTACTTTTTAAAAACCCTGGTGCTCAGTTTCCTTTTTCCTGCCCATTTCTTTCACCTCTTTGCGGGCCATTCTGTTGCATGGCACAAATATTCTTCATTTGGTTCTTTTTCAAAATAAAACTCTTTTTCTTAATGTCTTCCACCCTGAATACCCCTCAATACCCATCGCATTTCACTGCCATTGGGAAAACTTACAGTCAGGAAGTTTTATTTTCTGCCTAAGTGAATGCCATCAATTATAATTGAATTGTAATGAACGTGAGGGAAGGAATCTGCGTATTCATCTGTGTCCCTCCAAAAGCACATGGCTACAGTAGGTTATTACACATTGGTTGAATAGGTGAATTTCTTTGTTTTTTTTAATGTTTATTTATCTTTGAGGGAGAGAGACAGAGTGCAAGCAAGAGAGGGGCAAAGAAAGAGGGAGACACAGAATTCAAAGCAGCTTCCAGGCTCTAAGCTGACCCAGGCCTCAAACTCACAGACCACAAGATCACGACCTGAGCTAAAGTCAGACACTCAATCGACTGAGCCACCCAGGAGCCCTAGAACAGGTGAATTTCAAAGAACAACAGTAGCACCTTTATAATGATATCATATGTTTGTTTATATGGAGCCATTTTGAAAGCACATGGAATTTGGCAGCTCAAATGGGGGCATCCCCACAACTGTGAAATTGACATCTCTTGGGAATTTCTCAGAAATACAGTATCTTGGCTTCTCTCTCCCCTCTCCCTCTACCCACACCCTACCAAATCAGAACTTGAGTTTTAATAATAATCTTAAGAAAATTCCTATAACATTCGAGTTTAAGAAACAATGGTCATTCAATCTTGGCCACATACTGGAATCTATGGGAACTCTAAAAATACAAGATGTCAGGTGCCTGGGTGGCTCAGTCGCAAGTAATCGACTTCGGCTCAGTCATGACCTCATGGTTCATGCATGAGTTTGAGCCCCACATCGAGCTCTCTGCTGTCAGGGCAGAGCCTGCTTCAAAATTTATGTCCTCCTTTCTCTACCCCTCCCCTGCTCTCTCTCTCTCAAAAATAAATAAACGTTAAAAATATTTTTTAAAAAAACAACACACATGATGTCTGGGCACCTAGCCTCCAAGATCCCCAAGATCCTGATTCAATTAATCTGCAGTGGAGCTGGGATTTAGGATTCTGAAAAGCGCCCCCAGTGTCCAGCCAGAAATAAGAACCATTGTGAGTGTCCTTGTTGGAGTTTCCAGAAACTCCTGCAATATTTTGTTAGCCCAGACCCTCACCTACATAGTGACTTCTCTCTTTACGACTCCACCTTCCCTTTCTCTTGATGAAGTCCCAAGAGTTCAGTTTTTCATTCATTTCCCTTGCCTTTGGGGATGTGTCGAGTAAGAGATTGCTGTGGTGGAGGTCTAGGAGGTTTTTTCCTACTTTCTCCTCGAGGGTTTTGATGGTTTCCTGTCTCACATTCAGGTCCTTCAGCCATTTTGAGTTTATTTTTGTGTATGGTGTAAGAAAGTGGTCTAGTTTCATTCTTCTGCATGTTGCTGTCTAGTTCTCCCAGCACCACCTGCTAAAGAGGCAGTCTTTTTTCCATCG